>NW_027170871.1:370000-480000 GCF_036898095.1 Palaemon carinicauda
GTAGTATGACGGACATGGCTACGAACGACTGGAAATGGAAAGAAAATTCCCAATTTTTGTGAGCTCAGGAGGCCTTGGCCGTCTATATACAAAGGCTCCATTATTCTTCAACACAGGACTAGGTAATGAGGCTCAAATTCATTTTAGTAGGGTTGTACAGTATTCAATTCTTAGTAAAAATCAGTTTAACTATTGTATTACAGTAACTAAAAACATCTATTAAAATAGATTGTAATAACCTAACTTACCATATCCTATCTATTAAATATATAAAATGTATCCGCCCTGCTACAAACTGACCAATTCCCTTTTAAAATTTTGGTTTTTAAAAAAATCCAGCTTTTGGAAAATAAAAATTTCCACAAATTCTTATCAGAAACATTCAAATTAGCAGTAAATACAATCAGAACACATTCAGCTAAAAAAAGGATTTTTTTTCCCTAGGTTACATTGCCCTGCAATACAGTAAAATAATACCAGACGATCTATGTACTCAAGCTTATTTTGAAGGGCCACTGTCCATATTAACTAATTATATGGATTTCCCAACAAATATTCTCCTCAGAAAAGTCCAAAATACCAATAAATACAAAGAGAAAACTTTTAGCCTTCGTTATTTAACCGGCAGAGATTCGGTAAACGACCTATAGGGGGTCAAACTTACGTTGAATGAAGGCATTTGGCCGGCTTTACTTCTTTCCAGATTTCGTAAGATTTCCAGAAATTCCAGGGATTTGTCTGGTAACATTGTTGGACGTTGTTTCTTTCCACTTTATAAAATAAGGTTTTAGTTCACAGGAAATGTTTAAATAACGGTATTAAATAACTTCTGGCAGTTCGCAAACTTCGCGCTTAATGTTATTGTTATTGTCGAAGGCTGACAGTTTTGTTTACTGGAAACGTTTTTTACGACGTTTTACGATTTAGTGGATATTTATAGATTATTATTTTTATATTTGGGCAATAATTCTAATAATCATTTTATAAAAGTATCAATTATAAACTCTTTTAAATATTAATGTAAGTTTATATTTGTAAACTTTTCTTTAAATGATGATAAATATCCAATTTTAATTACTGAACTCAACCAAAATCTAAAGACGATACGCCATTTTGGTTTGTGATTAAGAATGCGTTTACTACGACAATTTATAATATCATAAATAACTCTAAATTATTATTCTTACAATTGTGATTTAAGTATAATTATTTAGTTATTTATATAATTATTTAATTTATTTTTGAGTAGTGAGGTAGTTTTATTTTCATAAACTTTCGTTCAAATAATTGCAAATATCAAACTATATTTAGTAAACGAAACCATAAACAGACGATCAGCTGTTCAAACATCTAAACTTGAACCTGTTTAAGTTTATGGTTTTGTGTTAAACCTGTTTAAGTTTGTGGTTTTGAGTTTGTTTCCTACAATAGTTTATGATTTTCTAAATATTTGGAGATTATTATTCGTATAAATATACATTAATTCTAATAATTTATCTATATTTATATGAATATATTTATATTTATATATTATTGTACAATTAATTGCATTAACTATCGTTTAAATTATTCAAAATATTAATCTATAATAAACGAACTAAACCAAATAAAAACCATATGATTGGTTATTTCCTCTCATAAAAAGAAATAGTTTTACGTATACTTACTAACTCTCTCTCTCTCTCTCTCTCTCTCTCTCTCTCTCTCTCTCTCTCTCTCTCTCTCTCTCTCTCTCTCTCTCTCTCTCTCTCTCTCTCTCTCTCTCTTTCTTTAAGTAGTAAAAAAAGAGGGAGCTACAGATGCACAAGCCACCCGTTGATATACTACTGCTAGAGAATTATGGGGTCCTTTGTGGCTAGACAGTACTACATTGGATCATTATGTCTGGTTACGGTTCATTTTCCCTTTGCCTGTACATACACCGAATAGTCTGGCCTATTCTTTACATATACTGCTCTTTCTCCATACACCTGCCGACACTGAGAATACCAAACAAGTACTGCACAGTAATTATTCAGAGGCCACTTTCCTCTTGGTAAGGGTAGAAGAGACTCTTTAGCTATGGTAAGCAGCTCTTCTAGGAGAAGGACACGCCAAAATCAGACCATTGTTCTCTGGTCTTGGGTAGTGCCATAGCCTCTGTATCATGGTCTTCCACTGTCTTGGGTTAAAGTTCTCTTGCTTGAAGGTACACTCGGGCACACTATTCTACCTTCTTTCTCTTCCTCTTGTTTTGTTAAAGTTTTTCATAGTTTATATAGTGAATATTCATTTTAATGTTATTACTGTTCTTAAGGTATTTTTATTTTTTCCTTGTTTCCCTTCCTCACTGGGCTATTTTCCCTGTTGGAGCTTATAGCATCCTGCTTTTCCAACTAGATTTTTTATGTTACTTTAAAATATTGCTCTAAGGAAAAAAAATAACAGGACTTTTTTTCGAAGAAATTTCTGAAATGAAGAAATGAAAAATATTTCATGAAATAAAGTTTGGATTTTACGAAAACCTCTAAATTTTGATAAAACTTAAAAAAAATAAAAAAAATCAAGAAGTAGAATGTGGTAAGAGATGTGGAAAGGTAAATAGCATCTCTCTCTCTCTCTCTCTCTCTCTCTCTCTCTCTCTCTCTCTCTCTCTCTCTCTCTCTCTCTCTCTCTCTCTCTCTCTCTCTCTCTCTTTATCTCTCTCTTTACAAACACACACAGGGTTGTGTCATGTAATGACCATATTGTTGAATTACATAAGACAATCATGTACAGGACCCAGTTTACGAATTGTGATGACATTGTTATTGCAGTACCAAGCATGGACACACACAGACAAACAAACAAATACACACACACACACACACACACACACACACACACACATATATATATATATATATATATATATATATATATATATATATATATATATATATATGTATGTATGTATGTATGTATGTATGTATGTATGTATGTATGTATGTATGTATGTATGTATGTATGTAAGATGCCTTAGGCCCAAGAGCTCCAATAAAGAAAAATAGCCCAGTGAGGAATGGAAATTAGAAAATAGATATCATTTATATATAACACTCTCGTGAAGTGTCAGAAGCAGTGGGTTTCATCATCTGTTTGATTACATTATTACTAAAATTTAACCAAACATGAATTACAGTCATTTAGTTTTTTCACTATTTAAACTAGATATAATAAAACTATCTATTGTCCACTAGTAGCGTTATTAAACACCTAATTCAAACCAGTGAAGCGATTAATCAGTCCTTTAGCTAAGCTTTAGAACTCCTCCTACTTATTATGACGTCATAGAGACGTATTTTCTTAATAAATATAATGCAAATTACATTACACTTGAAATATAACAGAATACGAACTAAAATAATGTAATCACCTTCGTTATATAAGCTCGATATGATAATATTATCCATTTGAATATCGAATGTCAGCCTCACTTAAACCAGCAAATAGAATTAATCAGTTGACATCACAAAGACTTATTTTTTTTTTTAAATAGAAATTAATAATTTGGTATCCGGAATCTATCTCTACGATGAAATATGTTATCAAACCATCTTACAAGGACCTATTTCTATACATTTTGAATAAAATATATCTTTAAATCCTTTAAAACCGAAAAATTCTTACTACGCGTCTAGCATCTTAGCCAGAACCTAGTTAATTATTTCTTTTGAAATAACGTTTTTATTTAGCTAACCTATTTAAATGAGTTCTATTATATATTTTATTAAAAAAATGATATTTTAAGTTGTATTTTATAATAATTATAATTTATATATCTAAAATATTCTGTAATAACTATAAGTTTTTCACTCAAATCTTGTCTAGCCAGGATTTGAGTGAAAAACTTAGTTATTACAGAATATTTTGGATATATAAATCATAATTATTATAAAATACAACTTAAAATATTATCAATTTATTAATAAAATAGAATTTAGAATTCGTTTAAATACGCAAGCTTGATAAATACGTCATTTTAAAAGAAATTATTAACTACTTTTTACTCCTAAATTTTAGAGACTTCTCGGTAGTTATGAGAAAATACTAACCATATTAAATTCACACTAACTTATCTATGTATAAGTATCAAATAATGCTAATATACTCAGAATATCACTTCACTAGAAGAGTTAATTTTCGTATTAAAAGAATCATTTTGAAATACCAGAGGTTTAATTATCTGTTTAATGACGTTATACATAAAATTTAACAAAATACTAATTACAGTTATGTAGTTCCTTCAATATTTAAGATCGATGTAATAATAGTATCTATTTGAGTGTCCAATATCAGTGTTATTTAACAGCAAATCAGTTAATCAATCATTTAGGCAGCTGTAAAATTCATCCTACTCTCTATGACGTCACAAAGACGTATTCTATAATAGAAATAATAATTTGGGAAATAAAATTCCTCCCCATGATAAAATTTATCAAAAACATCTTACAAGGGACTATCCCTTTGTAATTTGAAGAAAATATATCATCAATTCCATTAAAGACAAAAATTCCTAAGCGCTATCCACTCTAGCTAGAACGTTTGGTTGAAATTTGACGAAAAATTGGTCAGATTTCTCAAACAGTAACGCATAAGTCGCAGGATCTCTCCCTAGTTGGGATATTCCAGTGTTCTAATTGGCTGTATTTTCTCAGTTGTGATTGGTTGTTGCCTTCGCTTACTACACCTAGGCAGACGTACACACGCACATCTAACATCGTAGCCTTAAGGACAGTCAAGTATTCTCTCCAATATGACTTATTTATTTAACTATGCCCATTAACAAGATCTAATAGTTATTCATTATTAATTTATAACTATTCATAGTTTATTTCAATATAAAATTGTAAATTATAAGTCGTTATTTATCCAAAAGAAGTATAAGTTTTTCACACCAACTTAGCAGATTCATTCATAAAAATACGTTTCCATGACGTCACATACAACCACCAATCAGAGCTCAGGACGAGTCAACCAATGAGAGGCCAGATATTTCCCGCTAAAAAAATCCATAAGTCGAGAGGGTTCCTCCGACTTATGTGCTGCTGTTGACGAACTTTTCAAATTCACGCAAAAATCTCGTTCGATCTATTCAATGTTTTTTTTTATTTCTTTATTCAAGCAATTAAAGGTTTTTCATTAAGTAATCACTCTCGATTAATATATATTATCAAAACAATTTATAAAGAATGACAGGTAATAAAGAAAATTTATTTATTTCTTAAATAAAAGAATAAAAATCTCGAAGAAAATTCGGGCAGATTGCTCAAACAGCAACCCAGGGACCTTAGCGGGATAATCCAGTGCTATGATTGGCTGTATCTTCCTTAGCTGTGATTGGCTGCACCCATCGCTTACTGCAGCTTCACACACATACGCACGCACTCTCAAGATCGTAGCCAGAACACAGTTACGTATTTCTTCGAATATGACGTATTTATTTAACTTCTGTCCTTTAAGAAGATTTATCAATTGTGGATTAATAATTTATTACTTATTTTATGATAATTTTCATAAAATTTATAATTTATAAGTCATATTTTATATATTATAAGTGTATGTTTTTTCATGACTACCAGTGGATTTCATGACGTCATATATAACCAGCAATCAGAGCATAGGACAAATCAGCCAATGAGAGGCCAGACATTTTCCCGCTCAAAATGCATAAGGTGAGAGGGTTCCTTTGGCTTATGAGCTGCTGTTGACGAATTAGTCAAATTCACTCGAGATTTTAGATCATCTTTTTTTAGCTGAGGATTTTCATCCTAATGTCCTTCCTATAAACATACGATTTGGTAACCATTTATTTGTTCAATTACTTAATACCATAAATGTAACAAAATACAAATTACAGTCATGTACTGTAGTTCTTAAATTACATAACCTCGATATAATAATAGCATCTGTTTGAATATCGAATAATAGCTACGTGTTTATTACTCAATACTTCCAGCAAACAGAATTATCCCACTCTTGTTAACGTATGAAAGACGTATTCTTAATGAAAATAATGATCTAATCAGAATTTATTCATCTACTAGAATATATCATAAAAACATCTTATGAAGTATTGTTTCCATATATTTTCAAGAAAAGTTATCTCTAATTCCCTTAAAAACTAAAAAAAAAATCCAGCTAAGTCTTACCATTTTAAAGGTTTAGAGACATTTTAATAAGGAAATTCGGGTAGGTTTCTCAAACAGCAACTCATACAGACATACGCACGCACATCCAACATCGTAGCCAAAGGGAACGTCAAGTATTCTTTCCAATATGACGTTTTTATTCAGCTATGCACTTTACCACGATCCAATATTTATTTATTACTAACTTATAACTATTCTTAGTTTATTTCAATATAAAATTGTAAATTATTAATCGTAATTTATCTAAAAGAAGTATAAGTTTTTTACACTAACCCAGCCAGATTCTTCCTTAGCTGTGATTGGTTGATGTCTTCGCTCATGCAACTTTGCGGACATACGCACGCACTCTCAAGATCGTAGCCAGAACACAGTTACGTATTCCTTCGAATATGACGTATTTATTTAAGTTCTGTCCTTTAAAAAGATTAATCATTTATTAATTATTAATTTAATTATTATTTTATGTTAATTTTGATAACACACATAATTTATGAGTCATAATTTATATATTATAAGTACAGATTTTTTACGATTACCAGTGGATTTTATGACGTCATATAATCCACCAATCAAAGCGTAGGAAGAATCAGCCAATGAGAGGCCAGACATTTTCCCGCTCAAAATGCTTAAGGTGAGAGGGTTTCTTTGACTTATGAGCTGCTGTTGGCGAACTAGTCAAATTCATTCGAAATTTTTACCAAATCCCTTTCATCCTATTTCTTTATTATTTATTGTAATAATAACTACAAAAATTATATATTTAAGATACATTTTATTACTAAATATTGTTTTGAGTTTGTTTTTATAAAATGTACAATGTTTAAGTCTTAACTTATCTGAGATACAGTATTTACCCCTACCCTTTATGACGACATATTTCCTTAACGTATGATTTGTTAAACATTTGTTCAATTACATTTTACCATGAATGTAACAAAATACGAATTACTGTCATGTTCTTACACTATTTAAGCTCGATATAATAATAGCATCTGTTTGAATATCGAATATTAGCTACGTGTCACTCAGTCAAACCTTCTTCTTACTCAACCAGCAAACAGATCTTGACGTCTCAGACTCATTTTCTTCATAAAAATAATGAGCTAGTATAAGAATTTATTCCTTTTCTAGAATATATTATAAAAAACATCTTATAAAGTATTGTTTCCATATATTTTGAAGAAAAGTTATCTCTAATACCCTTAAAAACGAAAAATCTTTTCAAATAGTGGCGGAAATTCGGGTAGGTTTCACAAACAGAAACGCAGACGTCCCGAGCTCTTACAAATTTTTACTACGCGTCTAACATCGTAGCCAAAACTAAGTTAATTATTTCTTCAAAAATAACTTATTTTAATAGCTTATACTTATGAACATGATTCAATATTTATTTTTATTATGTAATTAACTCTATAATAAGTTCATTAAAATAAGATATACAATTTGTAATTATTAACTTATCTAAAATAAGTATAGATGTTTCACTCCTGCTCAGTCGAGTTCATTCATAAAACTACGATTGTATGACGTCACATACAGCCACCAATCACAGTAGAGGACGAATTAGTCAATGAGACGCCAGATATTTTCCCGCTAAAAATCTATAAGGCGAGAGGGTTCCTCATACTTATGGGCTGCTGTTGACGAAAAAGTCAGATTTACTGACGATTTCGGGCAAACGCTCTAGCTAATGAGGTTTTTTTCATCCTATCTTTCTTTCTTTTTTTCCACATATGATAAAATAACAATTGTATGTATCTAAAGATCAATTTTATTACGAGATGATTGTTTTCGAGTTTAATTAATAAAATTTGCAACTTTAAGCAATAGTTTATCTAAAAGAATATATATATTATAAATAACCCTTACGATGACGTATTTCTTAATTAATGATTCGATTAAATGATCTGTTCAATATATTTAACTCGATATGATGATAATAAATCTATGCTGTATCAACGTAATTACGAAAATTTGGACAGCTTTCTCAAACAGCAACTCATATCATCGAATCTCTTAGCGGTGCATTCTAGCCTTCTGATTGGCTACATCTTCCCCAGCTCTGATTGGTTACTGATTTCATTTACTACGACTTCAGACACACACAAACGCACTTACATATAACATCGTAGCCAAAATGAGGGTCAATTATTCCTTCAAATATGACAAATTTATTAAACTTATGACCTTTATTAAGATCTATTATTTATTTCTTTAAAAAAATCAATACTTTTCCATACCTTTCTGAATTTATGAAAGATCGTTCCTTGTCTTTAGTTCAAGCCCTCTACATATTTGAGGTCTTGGTATGTATTTCAACTTCTTAACACCACATCTCACACAGCTGTCCATAGTTCATCTGATACTCCAGGCCCTGTCTTTACTCTAGATTTAGCTTAAAAGTGGGATAACCAACTTGACCCTTTACTTACTTTTATTTTATTTTTACTTTTGTTGTCTCATTATAGCGACTCATAGTGGATCTCCAGCATGTAGCCAAACTCACATTAGTCAATTTTATCATTTTTCTCAGCCTTTTGTTTAACGCCTTTTCCCTTACTTGTATTTGCATACCATTTTCCAAGCAGTGTTATTCAAGTTCCACTTTGCAGTTCATCGCCATTTCCGTTGCATACCATTAATGTAAAACTTTCTAACTCACTTAGTCTTGTCAACTTTATTTCAAGTCTTTAAATTTTCTGGTTCCCATTTCCTTTACATGCCATTGATGTTAGACTTTTTTCAACTCATTTAGTCATGTCTACTTATTCCAGGAATATATTTTCTGGTCTTTTCCGTTACATACTATTATTGTAAGGCTTTTTCCAACTCATTTAGCTTTGTCTACTTATTTCAAGTCTAAGTTTTCTGGTCTCGTTTTCCTTTGCATACCTTTATAGGTAGTAGGTTGGCCTGGGCACCAGCCGCCCGTTGAGATACTACCGCTAGAGAGTTATGGGGTCCTTTGACTGGACAGACAGTACTACATAGGACCCTTCTCTCTGGTTACAGTTCTTTCCCTTTGCCTACACAGACACCGAATAGTGTGGCCTATCCTTTACAGATTCTTCTCTGTCCTCATACACCTGACAACACTGTGATTACTAGACAATTCTTCTTCACCCAAGGGGTTAACTACTGCACTGTAATTGTTCAGTGGCTACTTTCCTCTTGGTAAGGGTAGAAGAGACCCTTTAGCTATGGTAAGCAGCTCTTCTAGGAGAAGGACACTCCAAAATCAAACCATTGTTCTCTATTCCTGGGTAGTGCCATAGCCTCTGTACCATGGTCTTACACTGCCTTGGGTTGGAGTTCTCTTGCTTGAGGGTACACTTGGGCACACTTTTCTATCTAGTTTCTCTTCCTCTTGTTCTGTTAAAGTTTTTATATTTTAAATAGGAAATATTTATTTTAATATTGTTACTATTCCTAAAATGTTCTATTTTTCCTTATCTCCTTATTTCCTTATTTCCTGTCCTCACTGGGCTATTTTCCCTGTTGGGGCCCCTGGGCTTATAGCATCCTGCTTTTCCAACTAGGGTTGTAGCTTAGCATTTAATAATAATAATAATAATAATAATAATAAAAAGATTATTTTAGTTAAATACAAATTTTTAAGGGCTAAATATTTTGAAATATGTATAGGTATAACGTCACTGGGCCTTCGACGCAACATTCATTCATAAATACGAGTGTGTGAAGTCACACTACAACCAGCCAATCAGACTGCAGATATTTCCCGGTATAAATGCATAAGACGAGATAGTTCCTTTGAGTTAGGGGGTGCTGTTAACAAACTAGTCAAATTGACGTAAGAATTTTGTAAGGCATCCCTTGTAATGAAGACAAGATTATATATATGCTCAACTTAAAAGCAAATTTCAGGGGAAAATATGAAGATAATTTGTGTGACCTGTGCTAAGATGAAGATACTACCGAACATTTATTTTTATGCCCAAAATTAGGACAGCTGAAGAATGTAGAAATAAGTTTAGGTACGCTGAAAAATCCTAGCAGGGATCTGGCTGCACTTATAGGTAGGGCAATGCGTATAAAAGAAGAATTTAAGAAGTCCAAACTGACCACAATAGGTTGCCAAAATTGATGATAGCAAGGTGTTATCCTATCTAATTTTAAGGTAGAAGGGAATAAAAGTAAAGATTGAGAATCTCATTATGGTATTAATTTATTTAAGGCATAAACTTAAAAACAATAATAAGAATAAGCTTAGAAGCTTTGCTCCTATCAAGGAACCAGGAATGAACCAGGAATGAACCAGGAATGAACCAGGAACCTGAACTTAAACAGATTATTAGACCAAAACATAAAAAATCGATCCATAATATAAATATTTCGGGAAATATCAATAAAGATGTTTTAATATTATTATTTTTATTTATAATATTATAATAAGTAATAGTAGTTTGAATAATACAATGAATATATGTATAGAATTTCTTTAACCAGTTTATTGTTTAACAGACGACGCCCATAAATGTAAACAAAGTGAGTGAGGAAGCCGGCGCCACGTGTTTAATTCAACTTTAAGGGTAATATTAACATCTTAACTTATGCGATGGTTAAATATATATATTTATATTTTCTTTATCAACACAATACTCACAAAACTCATTCTCTTTATTCGTCAACCTAGTCATTAGGTAATTTTGGTATTTTATGCCCTTTTCAGCATCCTGCCTAAATCTTAGGGACACGCTTGAAACGTAATTGAAATAATGAAATGCATATATTTGGGATTTTGTGTGTGAAATTTAAGTTATAATTCCGTCTGTCCTGTTAATGATTGTCCCAAACTTTAGAATACGGCATTAGGTAAGTAGGTAAGGACACAGCTTGTAGGTTAGGTTAGGGGGAAAAGTTTAGGTAAGTTGATGTCCATTCTTAACACATGAGGAACTGGTCGCTGATATACAAAAGCTCCAACCATTATTTCCCTTGCAAATAAATAGTTAATAAGATATACCCCAATATATCCTACAGTAATGGGGCCAGTCAGTGGGAACCATGGGTTCAAGGTAGGGGAGATTTACTGGCGAATGGATAATTAATGGTAAAACTAACCTTTTTTTCTATATATGTTACTCTCAGGGACGCATAATATATCCACAAAAAATTGCACAAAATATGGGGATCCTCTTCCCCTGAAATGTATATTTCATTCATTAGGTCATGTTTTGTGAGTTGGAGGTTCTTGTTCTTGTTCTTGTTGATGGGCGGAGGGATTTGCCTTTCCATCGGCACCACCTTGGGTTTCTTCTTTATTCTAATTCTTTTATTTTCTTCTCCCTTTTTTTCCACATTTGATAGATATGTTCTTTTCTTTTCTCTATTCCTTCTTTCTTGAACAGCACGTTTCCTATTATCTTCTTTTCTTCTTCATACGGCTGTTGCAATTCCACTATTTTTCTTCTTTCGTCGCTGAGGTCTGGACACTCAAGAATGAAGTGGGCGAGGTCTTCATTAACTGCCCCACATAGTTTGCATTTTACCCTACCTCCCGCTTCATGTCTTTTCCTATCATTTAATTTCAAACAGTTGGCCCTAGCTCTATACATAATAATAGAATTAGGTTTGTTGTTATAAAACATTTCTTCTCCTATTTGCCCTTTTTCTTGTTCGTATATTTCTAAACTATTTTTCTCTTTTATCTCATCCCTCCACTTTTTACCATCTACTTCTCTAATTTTGGCCTTAAGCTCTTCTCTTCCCATTCTTCTAAAGGTTCTATCGTTCATTTCCATATCTTTAATCCATTTCTTAGTCTCTTTCATCCACCTGTTATTTTCATTTTCTTTCATTTCTTCCAGAATTGTCTTCAGCAAATCATTTCTCCCTTCTTCTATCCCTTTCACAAACCTTAGCCTTCCTCCTGCTATCCTAGTTTTCATTTGGGACATTCCTATCTCTCCCCGTAGTGTTGCTACTGCTGCATATGATGGTGCTCCCAAAAGTTTTCTTCCTACTCCGTTTTCAATCTGCTGTAATGGTTTTATTTCACTTTCTGTTATGTTCATTACTGCCGTGCCATACAGTATTCCGGGTAAGGCAACATTTTTCCAATATGTTTTTCCTATCAGTATTTTGTGGCAGCTTTTCGCAATAATTGAGAAGGTTAGGTTAGGTAGCTTCTCTGCCTTTTCCATCATTTTCTTCTTTTGTTTTTTAAACATATTTCTTTTCCCTTCTATCTCTCTTCCTAAGTATTTTATGCTATCTGTTACTTTAATACCCTCTATTTCTTCAGGTTTTTCTTTCTTATTATATATGATTATATGACTTATTTTTGTTTATTTCTAGCCCACATTCTCTACATATTTCTACCAGTATTTTTATGTTTGCTTCTGCATCTACATACTATATTTTTTGCTACAATTAGACCGTCATCTGCAAAGAACAATGTCCTAATTTTTATTATTTCGTTTTCAAAGCCTTTTCCTTTTTTTTCTAATTCACTTATTATTTTATATGTAATTAGTTTAAATAGAGTAGTTGACCCCGTACATCCCTGTTTTATCCCACTCGTTACTTCAAATTCTTTATCTAATTCATATCCTATGTTTATTTTGGTTTTGTCTCCTTCGTAGATTTCTTCCAATGTATCTATTACATTTGGGTGTATTCTATATTCTTTCATAATTTCTATTATTTTTTCCCTCTTTATTGAGTCATATGCTTTCCTGAAATCTATTGAAATTACTATTAAACTTTCCTTCCTTTTGTAGCTTTCTTCTACACAGTATTGTAAAATAAATGTTATCTTCTACTTTTCCTCCTTTTGTGAACCCGGCTTGCATTTCTTTCATCTCCATATTTCTCTCAAGGTGTTCTATTTCATCTTTCATGAGGGCCATAAATATTTTGTATGAGGCATTTGTAAGGGCAATTGGTCTTAGATCTTTTACTGTGTGTTTCTTTACCTTTTTTATCATTTTTGTTTTAGACTTTTTCCACTTTTCGGGCTTGTTCTTCTCCTCCGTTTCATTTTGAAGGCACTTAGTAATTATTTCCAAACATTTGCTGTCATTAGCTATAGTTTTATATAATTCTGGTTTCTGTTCATCTGGACCTGCTGCTTTTTTATTTTTCATTTTTCTTAACATTTTCTTAACTTTCTCCTCTGTTAACTTGGGAATATTCATTGGTGTTATCTTTCTTGTTATTGGTGATATCATATCCATGTGCTCTCTTATTTCTATAGGGAATGAGTGTCCTAATGAGTTTTCTTCTTTTTCTATTTCCTTTAATTTTTCTATATAACTTTGTCTTTCTTCACTATTCCATACCTCTTTCATTTTATTTTCGTGCATTTTATAAATGTTTTCCCGCCAGAACCTATCTATTTGTTCCTCTGCTACTTCTTTGGATAGTTTTTCTCCATTTTCGTCATATAATTGTATTTCTTCTTCCTTTTCCTTTTTCCCTTTTAGTTTGTCAATATTTTTGAATATCTTGTTCCTATCCTTCCTTACTTCATTAGCCTTCTTTTCATTTTCCCACATTGCTTCCTTTATTACAGCCTGCATTCTCTCTTTTTATTGTTTATACACAGTCTTATTTTAAGTTTTACGAAAGTGCGCCTTTCCATTGGAGCCTTTGTATATTAGGGGCCAGTTCCTCACGCGTTCATTATAAATGGACATCACCTAACCCAAACTTTCCCCCCTAACCTAACCATCAAGCTGTGTCCTTAACTACTTAACTAACGGGGGGCCAACTGCTCCCTGCGACACCCCTTAAACTCCCGTATTCCAATTTAGACATAATAATACATACAGGTGGCCGATATCATACATACACCCCAACTGTGGGGGTATGCATAATGACGGCCAATTAAGAATAGAGTAGTGTTAGAGGACCCCCCCCTCACACTGCGTTAGATCCCGGTTAGCTAGGGACACGGGTTGTGTGTTAGGTTAGTTCTGTGTGTTTAAGTTAGGTGGTGTTGTTTTGTAGAGGTTTTGCAGAATAACAGACACAGTTTTTGTAGTACGGTGACCTTGGCTTACGAACGGCTAGAAATTGGGAAGAAATTTCCTAGTTTAACCTATACAAAAATTTGAAAAATACATATATCTGATGAATATCATGAAGATATTATGCTACAATAAAGTAAAGCTGCCAGTATTCTCTATTTTGGTATAACTTAACCATGCGTCAGTCGTAGACACATTCGTATGATATGTATAGGAATATGGAGTCCTTAGGCAAATAGGTGATTTCCGTGGTGAGAGGGTATTTATCCGTAATTTTTGATGGGTCATGTACACTAGTAGAATACTGTCAGATAATAATAGACTGGTTAAAGTGTATTTTTTGTGTTTTGAATGTTTCTGTGAACAATAACTAGTAGAAACCCTTATTTGCTTATTTATGGTGGGTCGACTACCACAACTAAAAACTTTAAACGCCTTCAAACACACCCTATATCAGTGTAGCGGTCTTAATACCAACCCCCTTACCTAAATATATTTATGGGTATATTTGCCCATGGAAATAACACTATTTAATCACTTATTGGTCGTTTTACTGCTGTGTCTTGCATCTCTAACAATTTAATATCTTCATCCTCCTTGGTTATGTCAAGCTGTACTTATTGCATTACCCATTTGTGTGGCCGAGTATTTTGCCATTACATGAGCTGATTACCGGAGCTAAAGTATCTTTGTTCCGTAACTGGAATACAAACCACGCTATTTAATAGGGGGTATTACTTTCGGCGTAGCTGAAATGACGAGCCATTAATTTTTAACAAGGGTTTACTACCCACACTGCTAGTTAACGGGGGTAGGGGAGGGTAGCTTGCTAACCCCCCCCCCCTCTCACACACCTGTGTTTGAGCTTACTTTGCTCTCGGCTCGGTTGGTGGTCGGACGTGTCCGCACTCATCCTTGCCGTCATTTGTCAGCCATTTAAAGCTTTTGTCTTTTCTTTTTCTACTACTGTATATGTAAAGTTTGCCTCTGCGATCATGCGCACTTGCCCTGGGTTTCCCGACCGCCCCTGTGGAACATTCATGTCAGCGGTCGAGACTGATCCTCACGCTCTTTATCCTTCTTGTAGGGGCCAACGGTGTGGTAACAACAACAGGTTTAGTGAGTGGTCTACCTCCCAGTGGGAGAAGGTTTCGCGACGACGGAAGAAGAAGTCCAAATTGGATATTTCTCCTTCTAAGGTTGCTTTGAAAGGAGAAAAATTCAAGGCCTCTTCCGTTGTCCAAACCTCCTCCGAAGCTCCCACTCGGTCTGTCTCCTTCGAGAGACCGTCGAGTGGTAGCGTAGACCGATGTATTGTTTACCAACCTCGGGACTCGAAAGATGACGTTGCTTCCCCTAGCGAAGCAGCTCCACCTCTCTCCCCGGGGAAGGATATGTCATTAACCTCCCTTTTCCAGCTTTGTTCCTCCTTGGGTCTTAGGGTTTCGCCCTCCAAGGAGGTTTTGCTTAACTACATGCGATTGGGTGCCGCTGTCAAGCAATCGTCGTCACCGTCAGAGGTTGATCCTCTGTCTCTTGTCGACGTTGTAGTGGTTTGCGGACTGTGGCCAGAAGTAGCACCCGAACTGCCTAGTGTCCGAATGCCGACCACAACTCGATGTTTACTACACAACAAATATACAATGGTGGAATACTCAATAAACCTAAGTAACAGGTCAAGAGAACGGAGCTCTGGGCACCACCCCTTGATTTATACTGGACAAGGGGACCCAGCTAGAATCTTGCTTTTTTATCTTCTCTTTCATTGGGCTAGCTGGATTAACATGTAAGAAGAACGTTGATTCATTTCTGGGAAATCAGTAGAATATTGTATATAGCTCTATATTCTTTAGGTAAGATGGTTTTAAGCTCAAGTAAGGGTCAGAACATTAGGTGAAAGGGAACATTTATTGATTAATAACGGGACACGGTGTGGGAGGAAAGAATTATGATAAATTACAGTACTTATGAGAGAGATTAAAAAACAGTGGCTGAGGAAAGGACACCATGGTGTAAGGAACTGGAATGAAATGCTGTTTTCATAAAAAAACAAGAAAAAAATATTCATTTGTAAATATTTATGTCAATTCAAATAATCAAATTTAGGGCAAAATTATCAGCCCTTTACACTCCAGCTCCACAAATAACAAACAATAAATTAATCATTTGAAAATGAAACAAAAAACTGTTAGGAATACCTTAACATAAAATTAGTATTCCTTTACACTTCAGCATCAGGGTAACACGTTAAACAAATTTTGAATAAAAATAAAAAATTATTCACATACTGTACTACAATAATTTTCCCTGAATCAACACTGTGCCTTCTATATCCAGTTCTCCACTAAGCTGCAAAGTCACTTAAAATTATCAAACTCTGAACAGTACGGCCGCATACGATGCCGTGCAGATCCCTGCGGGCCCACAATAACAATGTCTCGAAAAGTTTGTCACCAACAGTAGAGCCTAAATCTCTCACTCTTGAAAGGGGTTTTGAATAGGTCTGAATTCAGACTAACCTCGAATACAGTCAGTCACCTCCTAACATCTGAATTCACTTCTTTGGCCTCCGACCAGATATGCCATTTCAGTAGCTCCTGTGAACTATTAATGTTTATGACACACTCTCATATAGCAACACAGTAGCTTGCTTTTAGTTACAAGGCAAGTTGTATGGATACAGAGCAGCATAACAGACCACTACACACTGGTAACAGGCCATCAACCACATTCATAATTGTTATGAGCAGTACTAGACGGATACTCTGTTTCTATATACATACAGTATTCTCAAGAGTAAACTTCCCTTACACTCCCTACTTAGTGTAGGGGCTGCTGTCAATACCTGGAAAGGAACAATAACAGATTAAGACATTTTTGGAAAGAGGGGCTTGAAGGATATAAAAGAAAATTAAATAATATGTTTCATACACACAAACCATTAAAGTTTTCCTAGACACAAACCACTATTCTATTGCAACGTTGTGGTGTCAGAGGTATCCAATGCGGTATCACCCATCACCTCTGCCTCTCCAAACTCTACGATAGCTGACGGCTTAGTTCCTCCCATTCCTGTTCAACCTATGAGGGAGAAACTAAGTCCATCGTCAGTCTCTGCTAGTGTTTCTCTCCCTCGGGGGAGTTAACTTACAGAGACTCCTCTTCGGAAGACTGCAGAAGGTCAGCTTGCAGATCCAGCGGCCGCCAGAGGGCGCATTCGTCGGAAGGCTCGCCTTCTTCTTCGCCTTAGAGGCCTTCCTTCACCTGCGGTGGAGGCGCCTCTTTGGTTCAACATCTTCGATGCAGTCCACCGCAGAGGAGCCTTGAGTCCAATCATCCATCACTGCTCCTGCACTGATCCTGGACCTTTCTACAGATCGTTTGCGATTCAGTGGAAGGTCGTCCTTTTAAAGGACACGTCGACCTTCCATCCGACAGACCTGCCGACCTGCCATCACCATTTCTACATGAGCCTAACAAGGGTCCACCAAAGCAAGCTATTGCGGCCAACCACATACACGCTACGCGGCAACGAGACCTGACGAACGCTCCTTAGTAGCTCGTCAGGCCCCATCACTAAACCCTAACACAGGGCATCAAGGGCGTATGCGCTAACATGCGCATATGCTCCAACAGGAGCATAACTCCATCACTCGACATGCGCACCCTCATGCGCATATGCGCCCACGTTCTCCTGCGCACCAGGTCTTGCCTGCGCGCCCTGCGCTTACGCGTCAACATTCTCCTGCGCCCGCGCCTAGCTGCAGCCAACACTCAACCTGCGCGTCATCAACCTCCGGCGCGCCAGCGCTCTCCCACGCGCCATCAGTCTTCTGCCCACGTGCATACGCGCCCAACATCCAACTCCCCTGCGCGCCATGCTACGCATCATCATACACGCCAGGAAAAACCTGCGCGCCAATGATCTACTGAAAGTAGTACTTCTGGGAAGTCAGCAATGCGGGCTCCGCCAACCAGTACCATCGCGCCAGCGCTCACCCGCGCGCATCCGCAAGGATACGCACGCTCGCCCCCTGTGCACGCTCGCCCATCCTCTCCAAAGGATGCGCGCCATTATTCTCTCGCGCTTCCGCGCGCCCCACATGATTCAACTGCGCCCGCGCGCCAGAGATTTTTCTCGTGCGCGTCCTACGGCTAGTATAGATACCCACGAACTCTCTTCCGCGTGCCCGCGCACTCAACGTGGTAATCCTGTGCGCCCGCACTCGCGAATACTCTCCCGCACGCGACAGCAGTCTTCCACGCGCGCAAGCCCCGATATTCTTCCTCACGTGAGCATCAATATCCTCCTGCGCACGAGACTACTGAACTACGCACGGCAAGGTCGCCATTGCCTCATTCCCCTCCCCGCAAGCGCATACCACCGCGCATTGTGGGAGAAGGGAAACATCCAGAAGGGTCCAGGATCCCAAAGCTACCGCAGGCAAACCCACCAATGATGGGGACTCCTCCCTGGGAACCTTCAAACCCTGATAGCGCGTGTGTCAGCCAACAGCCCTGATTCGGTGCACTGATCAGAGCTGTAACGCAGGCTATCAAGCCTGTCTTTTCTGAATTGGGACACAGAACCATGGCTGCTTCTACCGCTTTGAAGAGAAAAAGAGGCGTTCCAGACGTGGTCACTTCCCCAAGGGCAAAACTGACTCCACGCAGACCTTCGAGGCAGGTTCCTTCTTTTCCTCAGACTACCTCTCCTTCCCTTTCGGACGAAGAATTCCCGTCCCCAATGGGGGAAACTCAGTCGGGGATTGAAAGGAACATGCCACCCTCGTCAATGTTGGAGTCCTACATCCTTCCCAGGAAGGAATCTAAGGACTCCAAAACATTACTGAAGTCCTCTACTATGACTAGGATGGAGCCAGCTAGCCACTCAGGGAATGTCTGCTACTCTCCCCAAGAAGAGCCTTTTGGGGATAGAAGGAGACTCCGCTGCAAGTCCTACAGCAGGAGGAGACCAGCAAGAGTCAGAACATGCATTTTGGCAAGTTCTGACTCTAATGAGGGCTCTCAACCTGTTTTCAGACCCAGACATCCCTCCTCGAGAGGGCATGGACACGGGTCTTGGACCATGTCCTTGGTACTCAGAAACCCTCCAAGACCAGTGCAGCACTGCCCTGGTCTCAGAGGGTTAAGGGTACCAGGGACAAGATCTCGCAACATCTGTCCTAGATGTCCTCCTCCAACCGTTCCGGTGCCACCAACAAGCTCCTCCCACCTCCTCGCGTACAGCAGAGGAGGTACAGTACTTCGAGATCCTTGAGGAGCCTTGTTTAGCTCTTCCTCTTCACCACTCGCTGGAAGAGCTTACCAGGGGAGTCCCTCTTGAGAGACTCCAACCGGCAGGTCTCGTTCTCGGCAGCCAAGATCCTCAACCAGGAGAAAGTTGCTAATTGAGCTATGCAAGCCACTTCGTGGCTCGATGTCTGGTTGGTGACCTTAGGTATCCTGATACGTTCTGAGGACGTCTCCAAAGAACGTACCAGGAAAGCTATGGAAACCTTCCTTCTCTCAGGTACTCGCACGATTGAGTTTCTGGCCCACCAAGTCTCGAACTAAAGGGCAAATACCATCCTGAAATGTCGGGATGCAGTAGCTGAGGGATTCCATGAGAAGGTCCCTAGCACCGTGATCAATAGGCTCAGACATTCCTCCCTAGAGGGATCCGTCTTGTTCGAGCCTAAGGATGTGGAACATGCCGCTGAGAGGTCTCATCAAGACTCCCTCCTTCATAGGGCTTTAACATCCAAGCCCTATAAGCCTCCAGCACCAGAGCAGTCCTGTCCAGTCAAGACCACTAAGACGACAACAGCAGCGAAGACCTTGGTGTCTAAGCCCTTTCCTGTCAAAGAAAGGAAAGGCAAAAAGTCCTCCAGGGGAGGCAAGAATCCTAGAGGGAGCAGCCAAGGCCGAAAATGCTAGGATAGGCAGTCCCCCTGCATGTCCACCAGTTGGGGGATACCTACAATGTTGCTCAACCAGGTGGAAGCAACTCGGGGCCGATTCCTGGACAATCTCCGTGATCAGTCTAGGATATCGCGTCCCGTTCATAACATTTCTACCGACAACAAATCCAGTGTCATTGATCTCCCTTGCCATGGGATCGGCAAGGGGCCAAGCCCTTCGGGCAGAAGTCCAGACCCTGTTGAAGATGGGCGCTCTCCAAGAGGTCCTCGACGGATCTCCAAGCTTCTTCAGTCGACTCTTTCTTGTAAAGAAGGCGTCTGGAGGCTGGAGACCAGTTATCGACCTCTCTGCTCTGAACAAGTTTGTCGAACAAACTCCGTTAAGCATGGAGACGGCAGACACGGTCAGACTAGCAGTAAGACCGCAAGACTTCATGTGCACACTGGACCTAAAGGACACGTACTTCCAGATCCCAGTCCATCCGTCTTCAAGGAAGTACTTAAGATTCAGCCTAGACAACAGAAAG
The DNA here is from genome assembly GCF_036898095.1 of Palaemon carinicauda. Classification (NCBI taxonomy): domain Eukaryota; kingdom Metazoa; phylum Arthropoda; class Malacostraca; order Decapoda; family Palaemonidae; genus Palaemon; species Palaemon carinicauda. The sequence continues at coordinate 390,616 of NW_027170871.1, forward strand.
GACCAGTTCAGGTGCTGTGCTTCGGTCTCTCCACGCACCACAAGTCTTCACCAGTGTTCACCCTAGTATCATCTTGGGCACACAGGATTGGCATCTGTCTCCTCCGTTACCTGGACGACTGGTTAATCCTAGCAGACTCGGTGTCAACCCTTCTTCAACCCCGAGACAAACTTCTGAGACTTTGCCAAGATCTGGGGATCATGGTAAATCTTGAAAATTCTTCACTGCTTCCCACTCAGACTGGTATATCTAGGCATGATTATAGACACTACTCTCCACAAAGCCTTCCCATCAGACGACAAGATAGCAAGGCTGAGGAAGGTCGCAAGACCTTTTCTCAGACGAGAAGAACTTTCAGCCTAATCGTGGTTACGTCTCCACGGTCACCTTTCATCGCTGGCCCGTCTAGTTCCCAATGGTCGCCTCAGGATGAGATCCCTCCTGTGGCGACTAAAGACCCGGTGGAATCAAGCGTACAACTCCCCGGACATTCAGATCCCCATGGGACCTGCGGGACTGACGGATCTCCAGTGGTGGGTGGCAGACGAGAAGCTACGAAAAGGTGTGGATCTTCTCGTCTCCCCCCGGATTTGATGCTGTTTTCGGACGCTTCAAAAAAAAAAAAAAGGGCCCCACGTGCTGCACCACACGGCCTCAGGCCTCTGGTCAGAGTCAGAAAAGTACCTCCTCATAAATCTCATAGAGATGAAGGCCTTCTTTCTGGCCCTTCAACAGGTGATGGTGATGAGCGACAACACCACAGTAGTGGCCTACGTCAACAAACAAGGAGGTACTTTCTCGCATCAACTATCCCATCTAGCAGTAGAGATGTACGCTTCATTCCGGGCAAAAGGAATGTGGTCGCCGACAATCTGAGCAGAGCATCTCAGATAGTGAGTACCGAGTGGTCTTTGGATCATCTAGTAGCCAACAAGGTCCCCGGCATCAATGACCTCAGATGTCAGGTTGCCTGAAAACTTTAAATCAATCAATCAACCAACAAGGTCCTGACTTTGTGGGGTTATCCGGCTCTGGACCTCTTCGCAACTGCCCTGAACTTCAGACTCCCGATGTACTGTTCCCCAGTCCCAGACCCCAAGGCTCTCTGGCAAGATGCTTTCCAACAATGGTGGGACAACATCGACGTTTACGCCTTTCCCCCGTTCTGTATGATGAGGAGGGTACTCAACAAGATCAGAACATCGGTCAATCTTTCAATGACCCTCATAGCTCTGCTATGACATCACGCAGAATGGTTCCCAGACCTTCTGCAACTCCTAACGGAGCCACCAAGAGAACTCCCTCCATGACACAATCTACAGACAACCACATGCCAACATCTTCCACAAAGCCGTATGTTTACTACGGCTTCACGCCTGGAGACTATCCAGCATCTCTTCTCTGAGAGAAGATTTTCGCAACAAGATGCGATCAGGATGTCTGGACACCTGCGAAAGTCTTCAGCAGCAGTCTACCAGTCAAAGTGGAAAGTCTTCTGTGGTTGGTGTCGTGGAAGGGGTATCTCTCCACTCGATGCCACTATTCCAACAATAGCGGAGTTCCTCGTGTATTTGTGTGAAGAAATGCGCCTTTCAGTCTCGGCAGTGAAAGACTATCGCTCAGCCTTAAGTCTCGCCTTCAGGCTGAAAGGAATGGACATTTCCTCATCACTAGAACTTTCTCTACTCATACGTAGTTATGAACTTACCTGCCCTCAGTCGGAAGTGAGACCTCCCCCATGGAACATGGTTCGAGTTCTCAGGTCTCTTAAATGACCTCCATATGAACCATTATGCCAGGCATCAGATCGCCACGTAACCTGGAAGACGGTATTCCTGCTAGCTTTGGCCTCGGCCAAGCGAGTGAGCGAACTTCATGGTCTCTCGTATGACATTGCCCATTCAAGGGGATGGGGGGAGGTAACGATCAGCTTCGTCCTTGGCAAGACTCAGAAGCCAGGAGTAGCGGATCCTCGATTCGACTCCTTCCGGATTTATAGTCTCCGTACCTTAACAGATGACCCAGACCATCTACTATGCCCAGTAAGGAGGTTGAGGGTGTACCTCAAAAGAACAGCCGCAGCCCATCCTCGTGTGCCAGCACTATTCATCAGCACAGAAAGGACTAAGAAGAGGGTCATCAAGAACACCATCTCTGCATTGATTCGAAGGGTCATTGACCTGGCACTGAATCCAGACCCTCCTCTGTCACGTCGCCCCAGAGCATATGATGTCGGGCATAGCTATGTCCCTGGCCTTCAAAAGAAATTTTTCAGTGATGCAGGTTCTTCAAGCTGGGGTGTGAAGACGTCAAACAACGTTCACATCCCACAGGAGACTCAATACGTTCTCTATCGGTCCTGTGATGGCTGCACAACAGCTGGTTTAAAACCTCAAGCTCCTTATTGGACAAGTAGCAGAAGGTTGAGGGCTTTGTTACCCGGTTTTAGTCTGCATGAATGAAAAGGTTTGACTGGCCCTTATTCTTTTCTTCATCATCCCCTCTCTTGGTGAAAGCAGCATCCTGGGTTCTCTGCATAGCTGACCTCAAACCACTGCAGGTAAACCAAGCTCCCTTGTGTTCCTAGTATCAAGATTAATACTGTTACGTCCCCATACCCTGACAAGGTGGTATTTGGAAAGTACTAGTCTACAAGTTTCCATCTAAAGAACTTCAGAACAACTTCCTAGGACGAGTCACACTTCTTCATATCTTCACACACAGCTTGCGTAGGCCGCAGACCTTGCGTAGCAAGGTTCTAGCGAGGTGCAGGGACTCCTTATTTCTTGGGTGCTTGCACACTCAAATAAGGAGTCCCCGGGCAAAGCCAAAAGCCAGACTGGCTGGGACGTCCACCCTTCCTAATAGGTGAGTCGCCCCTATTAGATAGCGTGGTTTGTATTCCAGTTATGGAACAAATGACAAATTCGTAGATAATTTGTATTTTTCCTAACTATACAAACATTAGCTATTTAACCAAACTTGCCCGCCAGCCCTATCCCCCTTGAAGTCTTACCTCAAAGCAAAGTGAGCTCAAGCACAGGTGTCTGAGGGGGGGGGGTAGCAAGCTACCCTCCCCTACCCCCGCTAACTAGCGGTGAGGGTAGTAAACCCTCGTTAAAAATTAATGGCTCGTCATTTCAGCTACGCCGAAAGTAATACCCCTATTAAATAGCTAAGGTTTGTATAGTTAGGAAAAATACAAATTATCTACGAATTTGTCATCCAAGTGGAAAGTAGCCACTGAACAATTACAGTGCAGTAGTTAACAACTAGAGGGAAGAAGAATTTTCTGGTTTTCTTAAGTGTTGTCGGGTGTATGAGGGAAGAGGAGAATATGTAAAGAATAGGCTAGACTATTTGGTGTAAGTGTAGGCACAGGAAAAAGCCGTAACCAGAGGAGAATCGAGTGTAGTACAGTACTATTAAGCCAGTTAAAGGGCCCAATAATGCTAGCAGTAGTATTTCAACGGGCAGCTGCTGGCTTGCCAGTCATTAGCGGGGAAGCATCACACCCTGCTCGCTCACTATAACTCTACTGTACTTTGATTTCAGCAGTCGGTGGAGACAAAGCTCTGTCCCCACTGGGCTGAAACTGGACAAATTCCAGCTTTGCGCTTGGGCTCTGTTCCCGGTATGAGGATATACAATATTGTCTTGGGGATTATAATCATTATGATTATTACTACTTGCGAAGCTACAATCCTAGTTGGAAGAGCAGGATGCTATAAGTCCAAGGGCTCCAACAGGGAAAAATAGCCCAGTGAGAAAAGGAAATAAACTATAAGAGAACTAATATTTTGATAACAATAACAGCATTAAGATAATTCTTTCATGTATATACCATTACAGCTTAGAAAAAAAATCAAGAATAAGAGAAATAATATAGAATAGTGTGTTCAATTTTACCCTCAAGCAAGAAAACCCTACCCTAAGACAGTGGAAGACCATAGAACAGAGGCTATGGCACTCCCCAAGATATTGTCTTTAGTCGAGAACTTGATTAACATGTTACCTTTAACGCCTTAGGCTGGCCAAGGGTGAAAGCTCATCCTCACCTCCTTGGAGTTAGATTTCAATGAAGTCTTAGGATCAGTCTTCTTTCCTTCTGTGTCTATTTGCCAACCCTCCGTGGTTTTCTGACAGACATGCGTGAATAACACGCATCCTAGTGAGTGCGGTTGATTCAATGTTTTCAGTCTCGCTTATTGGAAGTCGGTTGCTTCGCGTTCCGATTGTGGCGATCAACTCGCTCCTAGCAATTTGGTATGGTGATCAAATTGTTTTAGTGATTTGAATTCCTCTGTGTCCTCAGCTCACATTCGGGGGTAAGCTAACATTTCGCTCGCTTGCGACAACAACGTCGTAACTCAAAAAAATGTATTTTTGAGTTATCCATACAGACATATTCATCTTCAAATGCTGATTCTTTTGGCAAAAGTGTCATAATTGTAGCTAAAAAATTGATCGCTTGACACGCTAAATGTCCTAACGACATACATTAATATGAGTGTGTTTTAATTGATTAAAATGGCTCTCCTGAAAAATAGCTATTTTTGAGTTATGACGACGGTATCGCAAACGAGGCTGAGAAAGTCTGCTTCTCCCTTCAGGTACCTTCCAAGCTCAGTAGTCCATCGACTGGAGCTTTCTGCCGCATATCTACTGACTGGCGCAGGAGGTTTCAAAATCTGTAAGGAATTGGGTAAAACTTTGGCCATATTCCAACTGAAAGATTCCAGACTTGTGGCTCTTCATAGAATTGAGGGCCCAGATCAAGTCGCATAGATGACAGTCTGACTAGAAACACCGTCAGCTGAGCTGACACCGGAGCAGGAGCTGTAAGAGTCGCCAGAGGTACCACTGCCGGAATCTTCTTCACAGGTCAACTCCTGTTCACAGTTGGTATTACTGATATAGCTGGTCTATTGTCAACCTTAGTTTGGCATTTCTGTTTGGGAATGGCCCACGTCTTAGCAGGATCTGCTGGAACATCTTCCAGTCTGCCTAGTCAGCCAAGAACTGCTTCCTTAGTCCACGTATAGGGCTGCTTAGTAGTTGCCGTAATAGGTGGGAAAGCAAGTTTGTGCCCCTATTAAAGGACTTAAATTTGTATAGTTAGGAAAAATAAGAAATACTTTAAAGATTTTTATTTTGATTTTCGTGTATTTTGTACCTGAGGTTAGAAACGTAACATTGAATAATTGGTATTAATTCAAAATAGAGTAAAAGACTTGGATTTTACCCATTGTGCATAATTGCTCAAAGAATACTAGTCTTTGATAGGAATTGGATATTTGCCTCAGAGCAATGCTTAGTATGCATGCAAGATACATTCAATGATAGGTCCTCAACAATATGAGTTCTGATTTTTAATTATTTTTCATCTTATTTCAGGTCCCTACGAAGATGAAAGCGTTGCAGAAGAAGTATGCGGAAAAGTCTTGTCTGAAGGTGAAGGGCATTACTTGAGAATCAAGATGTAAAAGGAGAACTGCTAATATGTTGGTGAGGACTGTGAGGGACAAGGAAAAGGCCCCTTTAGCTCATGTCAGCTCATCTTAGCTTTTGTCGTGATTGTATGTCATCAAGACCATTCTGCATCTCTTTAATAAAGGTAAGAAGGATTTAAATACCTATGAATGGTAAACTAATCATAATTATGGAAAAGGTTTATTTCTAGGCTGCTAAGTTTCTTAAAGATGATTGTAAATGATAGAATGTGTTAGGTTTGGTATTTTTGAAGGGTCTTGTGTTGGTTAGTTCATGTAGGAAATCTGTTTAGGTCACGTCCTGCATTTACAAACTTGTTAAGCCCCAACCAGCATATCCATTAAACTGAGGGACAGCTGTACTGTATCTAGAATGATACAGGTGTATGTGTTGTTGCATTGGTATAATACAGTAAACAGTTATTTTGGTGGTTGTATTTACTTTTCTCAGGTAATGTTCATGCCATTAAGTAATGTAAAGTGTTAAGTAAAGAATAGAAACATTATCAGATCAAAACTTTAGAGTACTTGTTCTTATATGAATATCAACTATTGTCCCTTAACCCTTTTACCCCAATGAACGTACTGGTACGTTTCACAAAACTCATCCCTTTACCCCCATGGACGTACCGGTACGTCCTTGCAAAAAAATGCTATAAAAATTTTTTTTTCATATTTTTTATAATTTTTTGAAAAAATTCAGGCATTTTCCAAGAGAATGAGACCAACCTGACCTCTCTATGACAAAAATTAAGGCCGTTAGAGCAATTTTAAAAAAATATACTGCAAAATGTTCTGGAGAAAAAATAACCCCTTTGGGGGTTAAGGGTTGGAAATTTCCAAAGAGCCTTGGGGTAAAAGGGTTAATAGGAGAATGATTTCAATGACAGCCATCCGAGCATTCGCATCGATATCGCTTGTAGGCTAGTATTGTTATTACTAGCTAAGCTATGACTCTAGTTGGAAAAGCAGAATGCTACAAGAAGTTGCTCAAGTGGTCGTTTGTGACCGGTCTGGTCTAACACATTTCAACTCCTGATTGGTGATACACCCTCTCACCTGTCTGGCCAGGGAAGTAGCACATCTAAGCCCTCTTATTTCTTCTAGTAAACACAGTCCAAGGTAAAGAAGTAGGTGAAAGGTAAATCAATTGTACACAATACAAACCTAAGCTGGTACTCAGGTATGTGTACCTCCAGATCCCAGTCTATATCCTCTTTTTGAGAGTATTGTACCTTCACTTGGTGGTAGTGAACAATACCAGTTTAGGGTGCTGTGGCATGGGACATCAACAGCCCAACAGGGGTTCACCAGGATCTTCTCCCAGGTTTCTGCTTATGCCCCAAACAGATCTTGGCGTACTTAGGCTTGAATCTAGGCAGTGCGAGGGAAAGTATCCCTGGTTGCTGGATTGCCTTATGAGGTTGCGAGAGCTAGCTTTCCTGTTGTAAGACAATTCTCATGTCAAGTCCATTGGTTGCAAGGAGTTTTGAGACACCTAGTCTCCTTCTAGCTCCTAGTTACGAACAGTCAACTTAGGATGCTGTCAATACAGTGACAACACAAGGCCTTCAAGCTACAAAACAAGGTCCCTCCTGGAATAGTATTCCGATAGAGGAGATCAAAGACAGATCCTGAATGGTGGTTTTCTGACACCAACCTCCGCTGGAGTGCAGACTTTCCGTTTACCCCTTCTGAACTTATGCTCTTCACTGATTCATTAACCCTTTTACCCCCAAAGGACGTACTGGTACGTATCACAAAACTCATCCCTTTACCCCCATGGACGTACCGGTACATCCTTGCAAAAAATGCTATAAAATTTTTTTTTTTCATATTTTCAATAATTTTTTGAGAAAATTCAGTCATTTTCCAAGAGAATGAGACCAACCTGACCTCTCTATGACAAAAATTAAGGCTGTTAGAGCAATTTAAAAAATATATACTGCAAAATGTGCTGGGAAAAAAATAACCCCCTGGGGGTTAAGGGTTGGAAATTTCCAAATAGCCCGGGGGTAAAAGGGTTAAGGTTGTGGAGCCTTACTGGCTCCAATACAAGAGTGTTAGGTCAGTAATCCGATGATTGGAATTGCCGCATCAACGTACAACAGCACTAGCATTCAAATGACCTGTCTCGCCTTCCAAGCATATTCTAAACCTTTTCTGTCGAACCAGTCTGTGGTGTCAAACGACACTACCACCGTAGGATAGTACCTGTAACAAGGAAATACCATTTCTTGTCAGCTTTGCTTTCTAATGGTACAGATCCGGCTTTGGATAGAAAGCACGGCAATATCCCCGTAAGCCAGCTTCAGCTCGGACAAGAAGAACATCCATTCAGACAATCTGGGCAGGTGGACTCCGATACAGTGATCTGGATATGATTGGTTTTTATATTCTCAGACACAAACACTTAATGACTTTTGGGGGCTCACCAATGATAGACCTTTTCCATCGGCCCTCAACTAGAAATTCACGGTATCGTTTGCCCCAGTAACATTACCGGAGGCAGCGTTATAGGAGGTTTCTCAACATCCTTTGGACATTCTTGAGGTCTACATTCTTTTCCCCCTTTTTGCCTATTACCGGACTATGCTGGGTCAGCCAAGAACTTATTCCCTAGTCCCCATGTAAGGATCTTTAGTAGGCTAAATGGGATTGTTGCCAGAACAGGTGGGGGGGAGGCAGAAGGCAGGGATTCTGTTTGGTAGTAACTACCACCACCTCTTTGTATATCTTGACAACCAAGTTCCTGCTCCTACTGAAGGACTCATAGTTTGTATAGTTAGGAAAAATACAAATCACTCAATTTCTTTTTTTCATTATTTATTTTTCAAGTATTTTTTGTCTAGGTTATGTAAGGAAACATTGATCAATTTATATTAACTCAAAATTGAGCAAAAGAATTTGTTTTCAGACAAGCTGCATTATTGCACACAATATAATTAATCATTGATAAGAATTGGATATTTGCCTCAGATAAGTCCTCAACAATATTAGTAGTTCTGATTTTTAACTATTTTTCGTCTTATTTCAGGTCTCTACAAAGAGTAAATTTCTGCATAAAGGTGGACTTTACTTTAAAATCCAGATGTAAAAGGAGACCCGCCAAGATGATGCTGAGGACTGTGACGTAAAATGAAAGAGGCCCTTTTAGCTTCTCATGCGGATGAGTTGGGGACAGATAGTGATCATACAGACAGCATAATTACCATAGAAAATAATGACAATAACGCTGTTGAGAAATCGGCCGGATGCACGGCATGTCATCTGATCATAGGTTTTAGTTTCGTTTAGTCTTTGATTATATGTCAAGACAACTCTGATAAGTGTAAGAAGGATTTGATTCTTTATGTAAAGGATTGATTTCTGTTTTAGGTTTGGTGTTTTGAAGGTTATTGTGTAAGTTAGCTTATATATGAAATCTGTAAGTCACGTCCTGCTTTTACTAACGGGTTAGACCCCAACCGGCGTATCCGTTAAACAGGGCGACAAGTGTAGTTGCATTAGTTTATCAGACAGCTATTTGGTGGTTGGATTTGCTCTGCTTAGATAATGATCATGCCAATAATATAAAGCTATGTTAGTTAAAGAATAGAAATATTGGGTCAAATCACCTTTTATCCCTTTTACCCCCAAAGGACGTACTGGTACGTTTCACAAAACCAATCCCTTTACCCCCATGGACGTACCGGTACGTCCTTGCAAAAAAATGCTATAAAGATTTTTTTTTTCATATTTTTGATAACTTTTTGAAAAAATTCAGGCATTTTCCAAGAGAATGAGACCAACCTGACCTCTCTATGACAAAAATTAAGGCTGTTAGAGCAATTTAAAAAAAATATACTGCAAAATGTGCTGGGAAAAAAATAACCCCTTGGGGGTTAAGGGTTGGAAATTTCCAAAGAGCCTGGGGGTAAAAGGGTTAAGAGTATATATTCTTTAATACGATTAATATTTCTCAATGATTGGCCTCCGAGCATTCATATCGATTCTAATCATAGTGTAATATGACTTCCCAAGCTATGGCCCATTCTAGAAAAGCAGAATGCTACAAGCCTAAGGGCTCCATCAGGATCAGTAGCCTAGTGATGAAAGAAAATAAGGATATAACAAGTGAACTTTATATAAGTAATAAATAAGAATATATGAAGTATTTTAGGATCAGTAACAACATTTGAATACATCAGTCTTACATAAACTATAGAATGAGACAAATTAATCTGCTTCACGAAAAAGCATTTACAAGAAGTTTGTACTTCTAAAGTACCCATGATGCAACTGGCTGATTAGGAAGATCATTCTACAGTCTGGTCACAGCTGGAATAAACCTTCTAAAATACTTTTAAGGAATGTGACTTATCATGGAGAAGTTATAACTTAGAATTAACTGCTTTCCTATAGTCCATTTTTCAATATTAAACTTACCCGATAATCATGTAGCTGTCAACTCCGTTGCCCGACAGAATTCTATGGAGGGATACGCCAGCTATCACAATACTAGAAGGGGGTGTACTAACCAGCGCCACCTGTGGCCAGGTACTCAAGTACTTCTTGTTGACACCTCCTCAATTATTCCTCTGTCGTGCTTCTGACAAGACGTTCTGGGATACGCTTATGTTCTTGGAGTATTTTCACGACTTTGGTGAAGTATTTCTCTTTGATTTCGGCTGTCGCTTTACTGGAAACTTCTATTTTAGCTTAGTTAGCTTTTGGAATTAATTTGATTAATTTTGGTGACGAAGAGAGTATGAACTCTCGTTCACCTTTCAATGGCCGACCCTTCCCTTAGACGGAAGTGTTGGTGTCTAAGAGAGTATAGACTCTCTTTCTTAATTTTGCTTAACAAAAGTTATAGATTTATTTTATATCTCTCCGCCTCTTATAGGCCTCTTCGATTAACTTCCTTTTATTATAAACTTATTAAAATTAATTTTTATATTTGTTTATATTCGACCTTCCTAATAGTAGGCGGTCTTTTCTTGGTACCGAAGTTAATTAACATTGAGCCCGTCATTTCGGTTTTACCCGTTAACATATTATGCTATTTTAATGTCTTTGAAAGAATTTCTTTGATAGTCTCGTACTTTTTCAAAGTTGAACTAACGTTTTGTTTGTCTCTGCAGTTGTTGACGTTCAGAACGTTCAACTTGCCCTCTATCGTTACGATAGAGAAAGAATGTTCACGGTTTCACGTTGCAGTAAGAGTAACCGTGTCTAGCGTTTTGTTCATTCTTTCTTAACTTAATGGTTTTGATCCTAATAAAGGAACTTTTCATTTTGGGAAATATTTCAGTTTTTTCCTTTAACAATAATATGTTTTAACGATATATATGATTGGGCTCTTCTCTCAGGTTCTAAGTCAAGAGAGAGAGAGAGAGAGAGAGAGATAGAGACGGAGGGAGAAAGAGGATAAACGTTTCCCTCAAGCCTGCCAGGCGTACGAGTAACGTCGTTATCGTTTTTGCTCTTATCCCTAGTCTCTTTAGGGGAAGAAACTAAACGTTTCTAGAGTGATCTAGTGTTTAGTCTCTTTCCAGCCACTGAATTATCTTTCATTAGATTTTTCTGTTACATTGTAATTCTGTTTTCGCAATTACTAACTTTTGAGAAGGATAGAATTGCGTGTTTCAGGTACAAACCACTTAAAGTTTCGAGTTCAGTGAAATAAGTGCAAACAGAAATCAAAGTGATAAGTGATTAGCGCAAAGTATGTCAGTGTTATGCGTGAGGGTACTTTTGTGCGCGCCAGTCGTCCTCCCAGTCCGGGACCTCTTGCAAGCTCCCAAGCCCAGGGGAGAAGCAATGTCGAAGGGCAAAAGGGTTCGGCAGGCCTTGATCGGCGCACAGAAGTATCCTCGGTGGTTGTGGGCGTGTCTTACCGAGACCGTCACTCCCACCCGCAGACGATTGAGCCCTTATTTTGCTCGTCTGCAGAAGAGATTTAGAGGAGAAAATAAAGGCAGAGTAACGCTGGTCTCAGGTCTCAAGACCTCTTAAACGTAAAGTCCAGACCTATGCCAGACGTACGAAGTAAAGTTCAACAACCCGGATGCAGTCATTGGGTTAGCTCTGACTCTCCTCAGTCATCAGTTTGTCGGGCTGAGAGTGCGCCTACACTCCCCCCGCCAATGCTCGCTCCGCCTGATCGCAGTACCACCTGCCAGGCGTACGATGTTGTGGACTCTACTACAGTCCATGCAAGCACAGCTTTCGGACTTGATGCGTGAGTGTGGGGCTGAGAGTGTTGCTCCTCCGCCTCCGCCTACACTCCCCCCGCCTACACTCGTTCCGCCTGATCGCAGTACCACCTGCCAGGCGTACGATGTTGTGGACTCTACTACAGTCCATGCAAGCACAGCTTTCGGACTTGATGCGTGAGTGTCGGGCTGAGAGTGTTGCTCCTCCGCCTCCGCCTACACTCCCTCCACCTGCACCCGCTCAGCCTGTGCTCAACCCGCCTGCGCTCGCTCCACCTAGTCGCAGCACCATCTGCCAGGCGTACGATGTTGAGCCACATTCTGTGTTCGCTGTTCCCAGTATTGTTCAGCCTCAGCCTTCTTTAAGGCAACCTTCTGTTTGGGATCAGGAGGATTACTCCACTCTTCCTCCTCCTCCCCTGGCTGCTCCACCGGTGGTGCAACTCTCGGTGGAGGTACAACAACCTCTTCCACCCATGAGTCAGTCTCCTCAGCTGCTGCACCGAGCTCAACCCGTGCACCCTGATCTTGCGCCTCAGACACCTCTGCTTGCGAGAACTTTACCTTGTTCTGCGCAGCCTCTTCTGCTTGTCTTTTATTCAGCCTTTGCAGACTGAGCCTCAGGTGTTCCCTCAACAGAGTCTTGAAGAGGAAACCACAACTATTGTTGTTCCAGCTCGTTCTGACTCTGCTGTTCAGCATACCTTACCTCCATTTTCAAACCATGGCAAAAATATGAATCATGAGTTATGAATGTAAGGTAAACATTATGTTGATTTTTAAACCCCATGCAAGCATGCATAAAGCACTCTAGCACTGGTCATGGAATTTCTGAGAAATGTTAAACGCCATGCACACGCTCTGCTTTCCTTACAGCAGGCTCTGCTTACAGCAGGCTCTGCTTACTACATGCTCTGCTTACAGCATGCTCTGCATTCAGCATGCTCTGCATACAGCATGCTCTGCATTCAGCATGCTCTGCATACAACATGCTCTGCATTCAGCATGCTCTGCATTCAGCATGCTCTGCATACAACATGCTCTACATACAGCATGCTCTGCATACAGCATACTCTGCATACATCATGCTCTGCATACCTTACCGCATGCTTCTCAGTCACACATCTTGGGTTGTTGCCAACTCACTAGACTGTCAAGCAGTTTCATTACGTTGCCTTCTAGTCTGCTGCTTTTGCACCAGTGAACCCTCACTCAGAGAACTTAGCTTTTCTAGGATAAGGTCCCTGTAGATGAGAAAGTTCTTTTCTCCCTCCTTCTGATATTCCCTTGAGGACTCTGTCATTTGGAGGGAGCCTTTAGCTGCATAACCTCTTATGGACTTTTATTTAAGCTTAACATGCTTCCAGGGAAGGTAATGGTTCCACTTCAGTCGCTAATCCCGTCTGTTACCACACCTGCTCCCTTAGACCTTGAGCTGTGTTGCATGACATGCAGTCCAAGCTTAGTCCTTGTTAGAGGATTTTTTGTTTACGGAGTCAATGTGTCACGGGGAAGACGTTCAACAACCAACAGAAGTGACTTGTTGTGACGCAGTGCGGCAACCTCAGCAACCCGTTAAGGAGTTGTCTGTACGACCCAGACAGTCTAGACAGATTCGGGTTGTCACTGTACTTCCTCGCTTGCCCATGATTGACAGTTCACAGACTGTGCAGCAGTATCATGATCTTGTGTCCGGCTCCGTCAGACGACTGGCTTTTAAGAGCTCCCACAAGTCGTCGCTGTCTGGAGATTTTCAAATGGACTATGGATCTGACCAAGGAACTGGGCCTCCTGGTCAATTTTGAGGAGTCTCAGCTCGTCCCATCCCAGACCATTGTCTCCTTGGGTATGGATCTTCAGAGTCGAGCTTTTCGGACTTTTCCGTCGGCCCCAAGGATCTTCCAAGCCCTAGAATGCATCCAGAGCATGCTGAGAAGGAACCGATGCTCAGTCAGGTAGTGGATGAGTCTAACAGGGACACTTTCATCGCTGGCCCTGTTCATCGTGTTAGGGAGACTCCACCTCCCCCCCCCTTCAGTATCATCTAGCTGCTCACTGGATAAAGGACATGACGCTAGAGACGGTCTCAGTTCCTGTTTCCGAAGAGAGGAGGTCTTCTCTCGCGTGGTGTAAGAACAGCTTTCTTCTCAAGGAAGTCTACCTTTGGCTGTTCAGAAACACGACCGCCGTCTCCTCTCGGACGCATCAGACACGGGCTGGGGTGCGACTTTGGACGGACAAGAATGCTCGGGAACATGGAATCAGGAGCAAAGGACACTTCACATCATTTGCAAGAAGTTGTTGGCGGTTATTCTGGCCTTGATAAACTTCAAGTCCCTCCAGCTTAACAAAGTGGTGGAGGTAGACTCTGACAACACCACAGCCCTGGCTTACTTCTTCAAGCAGGGAGGTACTCTTTCGTGGAAGTTGTTCTAGATCGCAAGGGACCTACTCATCTGGTCTTAAGATCGAAAGCTAACTGGTAACGAGGTTCATTCAGGGCGGTATGAATGTCATGGCAGATCACCTCAGACGGAAGGGTCAGGTCATCCCCACAGAGTGGACCCTTCTCAAGAATGTTTGCAACAGACTTTGGGCCCTGTGGGGTCAGCCAACCATAGATCTGTTCTCTACCTCGATAACCTAGAGACTCCTGTTATATTGTTCTCCGATTCCAGACCCAGCAGCAGTTCACGTGGATGCTTTTCTGCTGGATTGGTTCCACCTCGACCTGTATGCATTCCCGCCGTTCAAGATTGTCAACAGGGTACTTCAGAAGTTCTCCTCTCACAAAGGGACACGGCTGACGTTGGTTGGCTCCGCTCTGGTCCGCGAGAGAATGGTTCTTAGAGGTACTGCATGGCTGGTCGACATTCCCAAGACTCTTCCTCTAGGAGTGAACCTTCTAAGTCTACCTCTCGTAAAGAAGGTACACCCAATCCTCCACGCTCTTCGTCTGACTGCCTTCAGACTTTCGAAACACTCTCAGGAGCTAGGGGCTTTTCGAAGGAGGCAGCCAGAGCGATTGCCATAGCAAGGAGAACATCCACTCTCAGAATCTATCAGTCTCAAGGGGAAGTCTTCCGTAGCTGGTACAAGACCAATGCAGTTTCCTCAACCAGTACCACTGTAACCCAGATTGCTGACTTCCTGTTATATCTAAGGAAAGTAAGATCCCTTTCAGCTCCTACGATCAAGGGTTACAGAAGTATGTTGGCAGCGGTTTTACGCCACAGAGGCTTGGATCTTTCCACCAACAAAGATCTTCAGGACCTCCCTAGGTCTTTTGAGACCTCAAAGGAACGTCGGTTGTCCACTCCAGGCTGGAATCTAGACGTGGTCCTAAGGTTCCTTATGTCATCAAGATTTGAACCTCTCCATCAGCCTCTTTTTAGGACCTCACATTAAAAACTCTTTTCCTCGTGTGCTTGACAACAGCTAAAAGAGTAAGTGAGATCCACGCCTTCAGCAGGATCATTGTTTTCACATCTGAAACGGCTACATGTTCCTTGCAGCTCGGTTTTTGCTAAACGAGCTTCCTTCACGTCCTTGGCCTAAGTCGTTCGAGATCCCAAGCCTGTCCAACTTGGTGGGGAATGATCTGAAGAGAGTTCTTTGCCCAGTTAGAGCTCTTAGGTTCTATCTAAAAGGTCTTAACCTTTACAAGGACAATCAGAAGCCTTATAGTGTGCTATCAAGAAACCTTCTTTTCCAAGTTCTAAGAACTCAGTTTCTTACTATTCAGGCTTCTGATTAGAGAAACACATTCTCATCTGAAGGAAGAAGACCTTGCTTTGCTGAAGGTAAGGACACATGAAGTGGGAGCTGTGGCTACTTCAGTGGCCTTCAAACAGAACCATTCTCTGCAGAGTGTTATGGATGCAACCTATTGGAGAAGCAAGTCAGAGTTCGCATCATTCTATCTCAAAGATGTCCAGTCTCTTTACGAGTACTGCTACACCCTGGGATCATTCGTAGCAACGAATGCAGTAGTAGGCGAGGGCTCAGCCACTACATTCCCATAATCCCATAACCTTTTAACCTTTCTCTTGAATACTTTTTATGGGTTGTACGGTCGGCTAAGAAGCCTTCCACATCCTTGTTGATTTGGCGGGTGGTCAATTCTTTCTTGAGAAGCGCCGAGGTTAAAGGTTGTGATGAGGTCCTTTAGTATGGGTTGCAGCCCTGTATACTTTAGCACCTTTGGGTTGATTCAGCCTCCAAGAGGAACGCTGCGCTCAGTAAGGAAGACGAACTTAAAAAAGAGGCAGAGTAACGGTTCAATTCGACTTCCTTACCAGGTACCTATTATTTCATTGTTATTTGAGATAACTGTTATATGAAATATGGGATACTTAGCTATCCTTTAATCTTGTACACTGGTTTTCACCCACCCCCCTGGGTGTGAATCAGCTACATGATTATCGGGTAAGTTTAATATTGAAAAATGTTATTTTCATTAGTAAAATAAATTTTTGAATATACTTACCCGATAATCATGATTTAATTGACCCTCCCTTTCCTCCCCAGAGAGAACCAGTGGACCGAGGAATAATTGAGGAGGTGTCAACAACAAATGATTGAGTACCTGGCCACAGGTGGCGCTGGTAAGTACACCCCCTTCTAGTATTGTGATAGCTGGCGTATCCCTCCATAGAATTCTGTCGGGCAACGGAGTTGACAGCTACATGATTATCGGGTAAGTATATTCAAAAATTTATTTTATTAATAAAAATAACATTTTTTGTCTCTTTAGTTCATTGATAAATTATTTTTGTATCCATTTTTTCATCTTTTATGAAAAGATAAATGTGTGCTTAAGTTTGCCAAGATCCTATGAAATGTGTTCTGCATGTTTATAATTCTTGTAGAGTTTGAAAATGTACATATACTGCAGAAGTTGCATCATTTTGTTCAATTGAAAATGTCTGTTTTTATTGATTTATTTGTAAGATTATGTATTTGTGTTTGTATGAAAAACAAATCTGAACTTAATGACCTCGCAAAGTGTCAATATCAGGACGATGCAGAGTGCACTGGAGTAAAAATAGCCACTTTTCTCCTAAGATATCCTTGTTGGATGGTTTCAGAATCCAGTTGCAGAACTTAAAGAGGAGCACTTATGGTCTTTCAGGATTAGTTCATATTGAGAAAGGTTGCAACAATGTTGGTTGAATAGCTACCAGTGTCTCATGAATGGAGAATCTCGGTTTGGCAATATCCGAAATCCTCTACAGGCCGACAGATTTTCTCTGTTCCGTACGTTTTCCTGGAATGGAAACGTTCTTGCTCATTTCCTCGGCATAAGGGAGAGGATTCTTTATTACAGACTGGTTTTTATTTTTCTGTGATTGGAGGGAGGTGTAGATTCTAAGAGGGCCTTCATCATTGGATTCTTTAAACTTGAGATTTAATGTTTCCTACATCTGAAGTAGTGTGTTTAACAGCAAACATGTTTTTGATGTAGATTGTTGCTTTTTCCAGTCATCTCAAAACCTGAGAGTGCTTCCTTCTTGTGTAATGTATATTCCATAATGGGACTTTAGTCTCTCATTTTTAGAAATTTTTTTACCCTTTTACCCCCAAAGGTCGTACTGGTACGTTTCACAAAACTCATCCCTTTACCCCCATGGACGTACCGGTACGTCCTTGCAAAAAAATGCTATAAATTTTTTTTTTTTTTCATATTTTTGATAATTTTTGGAGAAAATTCAGGCATTTTCCAAGAGAATGAGACCAACCTGACCTCTCTATGACAAAAATTAAGGCTGTTAGAGCAATTTAAAACAAATATACTGCAAAATGTGCTGGGGAAAAAATAACCCCTTGGGGGTTAAGGGTTGGAAATTTCCTAAGAGCCTGGGGGTAAAAGGGTTAAGAGGACCTACTAAACTTTTAAAAAGTCCATCATTGAAGAATCTCATGCTTGAAACTTTCTACCATTTTAGTACTATCTTTTACTCCAAGAGAATGTTTTATCTTCAAAGAAAATTCAATTGACAGAATTGTGAACAGTTTAACATATAAACTGACTGTTTTTGTATTCTGTACCAACTTAGAATACATTTCAGGAATTACATGATATTGGCAATTTGTGAGTACAGTTTTCCATGGGTTTTTTACATTGATGCTACAATGTTTTTTTCTCTGGTTGTTAATCTGACCTCACAGATTGCCAATATCATGACAATTCAGAGTGAATGTTTTCAGAACATTTTGTGCTGGAGTACAATTGATGATGAGGAAATCTTTGTAGGTCTTCGACAGTTCATTTATAGGTAGAAAGACTGCAATAATGTTAGATATATCGTCAACGGCTCATTATTAGGAACATTTAGGGAGATCCATATCCATATACCAAAGGCACTTCCCCCAATTTTGGGGGGTAGCCGACATCAACAAGAAACAAAACAAAAAAAGGGGACCTCTACTCTCTACGTTCCTCCAGCCTAACCAGGGACTCAGCCGAGTTCAGCTGGTACTGCTAGGGTGCCACAGCCCAACCTCCCACATTTCCACCACAGATGAAGCTTCATACTGCTGAGTCCCCTACTGCTGCTACCTCCGCGGTCATCTAAGGCACCGGAGGAAGCAGGAGGGCCTACCGGAACTGCGTCACAATCGCTCGCCATTCATTCATTTAGGGAGATAACGTTCAAAATCCCTTACAAGTCAAAAGAGATTTCTGTAGTTTCGTATGGATCTCCAGAATGACGGTGCATTCTTGCCGACTGCCCCAAGTAGAAAGTACAGTAAAGGATTATTCCTCAGCCAGTAATTTCTATATCCTTATAAAAGAGATTTTGACAAAGGAAAAGTCTATTTCTAGGCGAGGGTACTTGTGTCGCCCAGTGAAATGCTCCATAACCCTTTTACCCCCAAAAGGGCGTACTGGTACGTTTCGCAAAACTCCTCCCTTTACCCCCATGGATGTACTGGTACGTCCTTGCAAAAAACTGCTATTTACAATTTTTTGAGAAATTTCAGGCATTTTCCAAGAGAATGAGACCAACCTGACCTCTCTATGATGAAAATTAAGGCTGTTAGAGCAATTTGAAAAATATATACTGCAAAATGTGCTTGAATAAAAGATAGGGTTGGAAAGTTCCAAGTAGCCCGGGGGTAAAAGGATTAAATTAAAGCAGCATTTCAAAGGTATAAATACTGCTAAATATACTAGAGAAAAAGTTGCATAGAATGCCAGGAATATATCCAGCTCACTCACCCTTATAGGGTGTCGGTATAAATGTATCTATATCTGCTTAATTGAGGATAGATTAGAATCTAAAAAAATCTTTGCCATTCGATTTGTGAGCTAAAGAGGTGATCTTCGCCCTCAGAAGTGTGTTGAAAACGGACATGTTTTTGTATTGCTGGTATGAACTAGATTGTTATTTTCTCCGCTCAGGTAACATATTTCCTGCTGCTTCCTCCGGTGCCTTGGATGAAAAAGAAAGCACACTTTCTAGTATAGGGATATGTTTGGTGCGAGTAGATTGCTGTATATACATCTTTTTTTTTTTTCAAGCACATTTTGCTAAATATATTTTTTAAATTGCTCTAACAGCCTTAATTTTTGTCATAGAGGGTTGGTATCCGAAAGAATAGATCTAGATATCCGACCATTTGTCCACTTGACGAAGGTCCTCCAATAGGAAGTTAAATATGATTTGGATTTTCATATTGCACTTGAGGTTTGTAATGAAAATCTTGGTAAGCAATTTAGGTTTTCACTTTAGAAGTATCCTTTGATCCAGAAAAATTTTCTGTTTAGTTTTCTCTTTGGATAAGGGATTTGAAGGATACTTGTCATCATGCTTTCATAATGTTATAATTCAGCAGTTAAGTTCATTCTTTTCATCCTGAGGATGTTACAAGGTTGTATTTTCTGAGCTAGTCAGGATTACTTTTCCTCTCATGAGGGATTTAATTTTTTCCCTCCATTCATATACAGTATTTGTGTAGGATTTACTTAATACAGGTCTTGATATCAATTTTGACTTAAAATAGTCTTGATAAGTCTTCATTTGTCTAAAGGATGTGTAGTTATCTTTCTGTCTGTTCCAAGGATTTATTTTTACCTTTGGTCCATCCATATACCAAGGCACTTCCCCCAATTTTGGGGGGTAGCCGACATCAACAAAGAAACAAAACAAAAAGGGGACTACTCTCTACGTTCCTCCAGCCTAACCAGGGACTCAACCGAGTTCAGCTGGCACTGCTAGGGTGCCACAGCCCAACCTCCCACATTTCCACCACAGATGAAGCTTCATACTGCTGAATCCCCTACTGCTGCTACCTCCGCGGTCATCTAAGGCACCGGAGGAAGCAGCAGGGCCTACCGGAACTGCGTCACCTTTGGTAAACCTTGTATGGATTTAACATGAAATATTTATGTTTTTTGCATTGTTAAACCTGACTCTTTACGTATTATTTCTTAGGATTTAAAGGAGTAATCCCCTTTTACTATAGAATGAGTGACTAAAACCTACCTGGAAGAAGACAAAGATATATGCTATCCTTTTTGCCTTTTCTTGGCACATCTTGTGAAGATACTTGAAATGTGGGTCCTCATATTTGAAAGCTCCTCCGTAAACCTTGATTTCAAAAGGTTCTAGTCAAATGCTCTCCGTAAACCTTGATTTCAAAAGGTTCTAGTCAAATGCTCTCCGTAAACCTTGATTTCAAAAGGTTCTAATCAAATGCTCTCCGTTGACTTTTGATGTTGCATTCAACAGCTGATTTTTTATATGAATATTTGCTTAGGTGCTTTTTTCAACAGCTATTTTTCTAGATTTTTGTTTGATTTCTATTGTGCCACATCTGTTTTAGGCAATATACTTTTAGATGTTTAGAGGAAAACATTTGAAGAATACTGCTTTGATCAGTCTTCTATTATCTCTTTTACTCTTTATCTAAATCCTTTGAGCTTTCCGTGTTTGGGAGACAGTTTTGCCTTTGAAGGAACATACATACATATACCAAGGCACTTCCCCCAATTTTTGGGGGTAGCCGACATCAACAAATGAAACAAAAACAAAAAGGGGACCTCTACTCTCTACGTTCCTCCAGCCTTTGAAGGAAAGAAAGACTATTTTTTTTCGATGTTCTGACACAGGAATATTCTTTCAGTGTAACTTTAGATGTAATCTTAGCTCAAATGCATTTGATTACTGTACTTTCTGCACATTTTACTAGAGAATATCTTTCCAGTAATCTTCATTTTATTTGATTTATGATTTCATAATTGAAAGTCCTATCAGCTTGACCTCATCATCATATATTATTGCAACAAAATTGTATCCACAGCACAGTGGCCTGATTGCGTTCGTAGAGGTCCAAATTTGTAAGGTTGGCCCCTGTTCACACCCACGAAATGTGTGATCTATTGTCTGGATGGGATGCCCAGATGGGCACTCAGCTGAGGGGGCGAGGTCCCACTTATAAAGATTGTCTCCAGGTTTTCCAACTCTAACTTTTGCTTAATTAGGAGTAACCCAGAGGGGCTCTGGATGGCCTCACCAGGTAGTCAACTGTTTGTTTCTCTCCAGTGTTCTAGGCAGTGAGCTGCTGACTCCATTGGGTCAAGGCTAGTGGTGGTTATGGAGCTCTTGCAGGATTTCAGTCTGTCTAACCATCCAGTGATCATAGAGCGTGTGCTTTTCATCATTCTCTTATTTATATTTTGGGGTCTTTTCGGTGTTTGGTGGTGCAGTGCCTGCCCATGTATAGAGCACTGGAATGGGTGTTGGTCCTAAGGCATCAGTAGTTATGCTACATACTTGAGTTCATCGTCAACTTTAAGGGAATGACATGACCTTTCCCAGACTGGTTTGGAGTATTTGGCAGTGGATTCGTTGAGTGCCAGAGCTGTTTGTCTTAAGGTTTGAGCCTTTTTTCCACAATATAAAGAGGTTATTTCTGGCAGTTATCTTCACCTTTACTTTCCTTGCATGCTCCCTAAAAGATGGTGTTCGGTTTAATGTAACGCCTAAATGTTGTAGCAGGGAAGCTATCATTCCATACGTTCAACTCCCCTTTCGCCCGGTAATTTTTAAGCAGGAAAGCACATTACCTGTTTTTTATCTGGGTTGGCATTTATGAAGTTTCACTTTTATTCATAAAGCATCAGATAATTTGCTCTCATTGGTAGTAAATAAATCTGACTGTCACTGGATGGCAAAGCAGAGGTCATCTGCGTATGTAAATTACGGATTTCTCTAAACTTGACCCGAGGAATGTCGACCTTCATCTTTGGCTATCAAGTAAGATGCCGTAGTCATTTTCATTGTCTACAGTACTATGCAAAGTTTTTCTTAGGTGATCATTATATTGAATTTACCCTACTCATACAAGAATGAGATTTCATTGCGCCTTTACAAAATTATAGTAGCTGTTAGTGCTGAAGAGGAATGAGGATGGGGGTGGGGAGATGTAGGGGTAGAGAGAGGGTATGTTGACGAAGGAGAGGTCTAATTGGTGAGGGATCTATGATCGTGGTTCAATCACGCCCCAGTTTTCTATACCGACACTCGACGAGTGAGCGAGCTAGGTTTATTCCTGGCATTCCATGCATCTTTTTTTTTCCTCTGGTATATTCAGCAATAACTATACCTTTGAAATGGTGCTTTAAGGAGCATTTCACGGAGCGACACAGGTCGACCCCAGAAATAGATTTTTCCTTCGTCAAAATCCCTTTAATATTCGTGTGAACAGCTAGTGATACAGTGAGTCTTGATCCAAATTTCTTTTGAGGTCTGTATTATTGGTCTGTGCTTTTTTTAGTGCTTAAGTAGGCTATAGATTTTTACCTCTGTATCTCCTGTTGTCTAATGGAATTGCTATAAACTTTTCTTGTTGGTTAATGCCACCACCCATTATCGGATTTGAGATTCGCTCTGTTTAGACGCCTACAGTATTTGACCAAAGAATGTTCATCGACAAACTTATTCCATTGTGTCTTTACAAAATCATAATACATACATAGATATACCAAGGCACTTCCCCCAATTCTGGGGGGTAGCCGACATCAACAAATGAAACAAAAACAAAAAAGGGGACCTCTACTCTCTACGTTCCTCCCAGCCTAACAAGAGACTCAACCGAGTTCAGCTGGTACTGCTAGGGTGCCACAGCCCACCCTCCCACATTATCCACCACAGATGAAGCTTCATAATGCTGAATCCCCTACTGCTGCTACCTCCGCGGTCATCTAAGGCATCGGAGGAAGCAGCAGGGCCTACCGGAACTGCGTCACAATCGCTCGCCATTCATTCCTATTTCTAGCACGCTCTCTTGCCTCTCTCACATCTATCCTATCACCCAGAGCTTCCTTCACTCCATCCATCCAACCACCCAAACCTTGGTCTTCCTCTTGTACTTCTCCCATCAACTCTTGCATTCATCACCTGTATTAATATGTTTATGAACAGCTATTGATACAATCTGGGTTGATCTGTATTTGTTTGAGTTTTGTAGCTGTGGTCTTTGTTTATTTTTGTGCTCAAGCAAGCTGTTGATTTTTTTGCCTCAATGCCTCATCCATCCATCCATCCATATACCAAAGGCACTTCCCCCAATTTTGGGGGGTAGCCAACATCAACAAGAAACAAAACAAACAAAACAAAAAAGGGGACCTCTACTCTCTATGTTCCTCCAGCCTAACCAGGGACTCAGCCGAGTTCAGCTGGTACTGCTAGGGTGCCACAGTACCAGCTGAACTCGGCTGAGTCCCTGGTTAGGCTGGAGGAACATAGAGAGTAGAGGTCCCCTTTTTTGTTTTGTTTGTTTTGTTTCTTGTTGATGTTGGCTACCCCCCAAAATTGGGGGAAGTGCCTTTGGTATATGGATGGATGGATGGATGAGGCATTGAGGCAAAAAAAATCGACAGCCTGCCTCATATCCGTTGTATTTTCTCAAGTTGATTTCTGTGGATATCATTAGGTTTACCCTCCTTTTGTGCAGCTCTCAACTTTTCTTGTATTTGTTGGCACCATTAGCCAATTTCAGAATTGGAATTCTTTGTGTTTTGACTCGTACAGTATTTGACCAAGGAATTTACATGGACATTTTGACTGTACTCGATGCACGAATGTCGTTTGCTATTGTTTTTCATTTACAAATCTGTATTTACTTTGTAAATAACTGTATTTTGCATAAACTTGAGATGGATTTTTATGTCCTTTGATAGCTGCCATTTTGTCAGGGGAGTCAATTTCTCGCTGAGCAGTTTAGAATTGCTACTTTTCTCATTTTTGGGCAAAATTAGTTAAAATCACCATCTCTGTCATACAACTTAATGGCCAAAGTTCTAGTTCAAGTTTCTTGTTTTAGAGAGATCAAATAAGAGTTAATCTCTTGCTAGTCATCAAAGTCATATGAAGTGGACATATGTCTCCATTCCAGTACTTCTGTGAACCACTCTCTTGTGGGCCAAAAAGGGGCCACTAGACTCATTCTGGTTCCCTCGTGCGACACGAATATTTGCATCACTTTGTGCACAATCTTGAACGGTGGGAACGCGTACACGTCCAGATGGGACCAGTCCATGAGGAAAGCGTCGATGTGAACTGCTTCGGGGTCTGGCACTGGGGAACAGCAAGTCTCCAGTCTCTTCGTCTTCGTGGTTGCGAACAGGTCTATACAAGGACGACCCCAAGTCTGCCACAGGCTCTTGCAGATTTGCTGATGAAGCGTCCATTCTGTAGACAAGACTTGAACTTTTCTGTTCAGACTGTCTGCCATCACGTTTCTTTCCCCTTGAATAAATCTTGTTACAAGGGTTACATTCTTTTCTCTTGCCCAATAAAGGAGTTCTCT
The DNA here is from genome assembly GCF_036898095.1 of Palaemon carinicauda. NCBI lineage: Eukaryota > Metazoa > Arthropoda > Malacostraca > Decapoda > Palaemonidae > Palaemon > Palaemon carinicauda. The sequence goes on from NW_027170871.1 coordinate 415,127, forward strand.
CGCAGTCTCGTAAAGACACCTCGAGTGGGTTCCGCCTTGCTTGCCGACATTACAACGCTGTAGTAATGTCGGAGTTGACCTGTACCACTCTGTTGAGGACTGACTTTTCGAAGCCTTTGAGGGCTAACAGTGTTTAGAAGTGCAAGATGGAGTTTGTTTTGGATCACAGCAGTGTCAAGAGGGGTCTGGAAGAGGTAAATGATCTGCACATATGAGCTGTTCATTGCATCCAGTTTCCATAACCCTTTTACCCCCAGGCTATTTGGAAATTTCCAACCCTTAACCCCCAGGGGGGTATTTTTTTCCCAGCACATTTTGCAGTACATATTTTCTAAATTGCTTTAACAGCCTTAATTTTTGTCATAGAGAGATCAGGTTGGTCACATTCTCTTGGAAAATGCCTGAATTTTCTCAAAAAATTATCAAAAATATGAAAAAAAAAAATTATATAGCATTTCTTTGCAAGAACGTACCGGTAAGTCCATGGGGGTAAAGGGATGACTTTTGTGAAACGTACCAGTACGTCCTTTGGGGGTGAAAGGGTTAAAGCTTTATTGCAAGAAAGCTATTTCTGCCAACTCAATGGGAATGTCCCCAGTGATAGGATGTGGTTGAAGGGATTCTGCCTTCCGTTTATGACCGCAATTTTGCTTTCTTCTGATTACAAATGTTAGATTAGAGGGTATGTGGTATAATCTCCCGTTTGGGTTGATTTTGTTGCCAGTCACCACTCAGTTGAGATTAGGATTCCTTTGATGTCGAACGCCAGTGTACTTTGATTTTTCTGCTTCAGTGTTAATTGTTTACATTCTAAATACGTATCTTTGTATGCTGGGTTTCCGAGACATTTTGAATGGACCCATTTGCCTCAAATATTGATTATTTAATCATTTTGGTGTTAAGCATATGTTTAACCATTATTCTGGCAATTATTTTTTTAAAAAAGGCTTAGTTTTCACCCAAGACACTGTTGGTTAGTGGCCTATAAGGAAGAAAGAAAAACAAGCACAAAGATATAGTGGAGAAATCCTTAGGATAACAGCCTTGCGTCTTTATCCTTAGGATAACAGCCTCGCGTCTTTATCCTGAGGATAACAGCCTCGCGTCTTTATCCTGAGGATAACAGCCTCGCGTCTTTATCCTGAGGATAACAGCCTCGCGTCTTTATCCTGAGGATAACAGCCTCGCGTCTTTGTCCTGAGGATAACAGCCTCGCATCTTTATCCTGAGGATAACAGCCTCGCGTCTTTATCCTGAGGATAACAGCCTCGCATCTTTATCCTGAGGATAACAGCCTCGCGTCTTTATCCTGAGGATAACAGCCTTGCATCTTTATGACTTTCAGGGTAAAAACGCCTGTTGTTTCCTAAGGTTTAAGTGTAGGTCTTAGCTATGTGAAGCTATTCTTGTGGACTCGGAATTTTGTATAGTGCTTGACTTTCCAGTTGGGTAACTTTAGTACATTATTTCAGTGAAATCTTTCTTGGTTTGAAAATTATCTGCCCGTGATTCTGTACTTGGGAATGGGGATTCGGAGTCGAGCTATTTGGGCTTTTCCGTCTGCCTCAAGGACGGAACAAGCCCTGGTGAAACTTCAATGCTTTCTAGAGAAGGGAAAGTGTTCTGCGAGGGATTGGATGAGTCTTCTGGGAACCCTTTCCTCGTTGGAGCAGCTTGTCTCCCTGGGAAGACTGAATCTTTGTCCTCTTCAGTTCCACCTCAATCTACATTGGAACAGCTGGAGACGAAATGTATCCCCATTTCAGAATCCACAAAGTGATGCCTTCAGTGGTGGAACGACCCCGTCAAACTTCAAGAGGGTCGTTCTCTGGAACAGAAGAACCCAGACCTTGTGTTGTGTTCAGACGCCTCGGACTCGGGGTGGGGAGCAACACTGGGAAAGTTGGAGATCTCGGGTTCCTGGACAAAAGATCAGGAGATCCTCCACATAAACCAGAAGGAGCTGTTGGCAGTCCTGTTAGCCCTCAAAGGCTTCGAAGAGTCAGTCCTGAACAGAGTGGTACAGGTCAACTCTGACAACACTACAGCGTTGGCCTACATAGGCAAGCAAGGCGGAACCCACTCGAGGTCTCTTTACGAGACTGCGAGAGAGCAGAAAAGGCCAAGTCTTGTCTACAGAATGGAAGCTTCATCAGGAAGTCTGCAAGAGCCTGTGGCAGACTTAGGGTCGTCCTTGTACAGACCTGTTCGCAACCACGAAGACGAAGAGACTGGAGACTTACTGTTCCCCAGTGCCAGACCCCAAAGCAGTTCACATCGATGCTTTCCTCATGGACTGGTCCCATCTGGACGTGTACGCGTTCCCACCGTTCAAGATTGTGCACAAAGTGATGCAAAAATTTGTGTCGCACGAGGGAACCAGAATGAGTCTAGTGGCCCCTTTTTGGCCCACGAGAGAGTGGTTCACAGAAGTACTGGAATGGATGGTGGACACACCGAGAAGCCTCCCTTTGAGAGTAGATCTTCTCAAACAACCCCACTTGGAAAGGTTCCATCAAAACCTCCAAGCTCTACATCTAACTGCCTTCAGACTATCGAAAAACTCACGAGAGCTAGAGGTTTTTCGAAGGAAGCAGCTAGTGCAATTGCGAGAGCAAGGAGGTCTTCTACCATCAAGGTTTACCAATCTAAGTGGGAGGTTTTTAGAGAATGGTGCAGAAACAACTCTGTTTCCTCTTCCAGTACCTCTATGACTCAGATTGCTGACTTCCTTCTGTACCTTAGAAGGAAGCGTAAGTTTTCGACCTCAACCATCAAGGGATACAGGAGCATGTTAGCGTCCGTCTTCAGGCATAGGGATTTGGATCTGTCCAATAACAAAGATCTCCAGGACCTTCTCAAATCTTTTGAAACGACTAAGGAACGACATCAGGAATCGCCAGCTTGGAATCTAGACATAGTCCTGAAGTTCCTAATGAGTAGCAGGTTTGAACCTTTACATTCAGCCTCATTTAAGGACCTCACCATGAACACTCTCTTTTTGGTCAGTTTGGCGACAGCAAAAAGTGTTAGTGAAATTCATGCCTTCAACAAAAATGTAGGCTTTAGAGATAACAAGGCTATCTGCTCCTTACAGCTAGGTTTTCTTGCTAAGAACGAACGCTCTTCACAACCCTAGCCCAAGGCTTTTGAAATTCCGAACCTTTCGGATTTAGTTGGGGAGCAATTAGAGAAGGTCCTGTGTCCAGTAAGAGCCCTGAAGTTCTACCTGGAAAGAACGAAGAATTTACGGGGCAAGTCAGAAGCACTTTGGTGCTCAGTCAAGAAACCTTCGCTACAGATGTCTAAGAATGCGCTATCCTTCTTCATCAGGCTCTTAATAAAGGAGGCTCATTCTCATTGTAGTGAGACAGACCTCAAGCTTTTGAAGGTCATGGCACATGAGGTTAGAGCTGTGGCAACGTCTGTAGCCTTCAAGCAGAATAGGTCTTTGCAGAGCATCATGGACACGACATTCTGGAGGAGCAAATCTGTGTTCGCCTCACACTATCTAAAACAAGTCCAGACTCTTTATGAGGACTGCTACACCCTGGGACCATTCGTAGCAGCGAGTGCTGTAGTGGGGGAAGGATCTACCACTACACTCCCGTAACTTAATACCCTTTTTCTTCCCTTGGAACTGTTGTATTTTTATGGTTGTTTGTGGAGATTGGACGCAGTTCACAATCATTGATTTATAGTCAGGTGGTCAGTTTGTTCCTTGGGAGGGCCCGGAACAAGGGTATTGGAGGAGGTCCTGTCACAGAGGTTATACACCGTTTTGACAGCTCCTAGAGGTCTTCAGCCTCCGGGGTGGATTGCTGGGTCTCATAAGGAAAGCGGACTAATGACTAGTATCATAAAAGTCAGCTTCCTTATCAGGTATGAACCCTTAAGCTTGTTTATTAACTCTTAGGTAAATTCCAACAATGTGTCAATCAGCTATATATATAACTACCAGGTAAGTCAGATGTTTAAAAATGTTATTTTCATAATAAAATAAATTTTTGAACATACTTACCTGGTAGTTATATATAATTTAATTCCCACCCACCTCCTCTCTAGAGACCTAAGGGCATGAAAGATCTGAGGAATAGTTGAAATGGTTCCAGGGACCTTGGTAGAGGGCGCACTGGTGGTACACCTGGCTACCCCATCGGCGATTACCGCGAGTTTTGAAATTCTGCCGTGACGTCAGGGACTAAGCTATATATATAACTACCAGGTAAGTATGTTAAAAAATTTATTTTATTATGAAAATATCATTTCTCCTAGCCCTGGCCTCTGCCAAGAGAGTCGGCCAGCGACATGATCTGTCTTATGATATCGCCCTTTCAAGGGGATGGGGACAAATGACATTAGTTTCATATTTGAGTTCGTTAGATTGCGAGTCTCAGTTCTGTGACAGATGACCCAGACCAACTGTTACTCTGCCCTGTGAGGGCAATGAGGAAATACTTGAAAAAAACCTCCAGAATCCACCCTCAGATCAGCAAGCTCTTAGTGAGCATGGAGGGGACCAAGAGGAAGATTACTGGATCAGACTGGTAATCGAGAGAGCCATACAACCAGGCTCCTCACCTCCCAGTCGTCATCCCTGTGATCACGACTTCAGGGGTGTCGGCACATCCCTGGCGTTCAAGAAGAATTTATCTCTTGACGCAGGTTTAACAAGCGGGCGTGTGGAAACGGCAAATAACGTTCACCGCCCACTACCTGCAGGACATTGCCCACAGGAACCTGAATACATTTACTGTACTTTAAGTCCTATGGTGACTGCATAAAATGTGGTCAATAACACCTCAGCTCCCTTGTAGGATAAGTAGCAGTTGGTTGTGGGCAGATGTTACCCACGAGTAAGTCTAGGATGAATGCACGAGTGACTGGCCATTTCATATTTCACTCCCCGCTCTTGGGGTCAAACATCTGAGGAACTCTACAAACTTTCTTCCTCTGACTGCAGGTGGGTACCATGCCCCTTGTGTAGCCTGATATATGTTTATGTATTTATATCCCCATTCTCCAAGCAAGGTGGTCAGGCAATGTCTAGTTTAAGTGGGGAGCTTCGCTCCAAAATTATGCTTACCTAGTCAAGTCACATTGCTAAATTCTACACATAGCACAGATTGCCCTGACTGCCATCCTTTAGTGATTACGAGGTGTTAGGGCGCCCTCTGATCAGCTCATGCGAAGCACAGTGTGTGTCCCAGGGAGTCTTCAGCCAGTTGGATTTAGGACTTCCATCCACCATGGGGTGAGTCTCCAACGTAAAGAGTGTGAGGTTTGTACATAGTGCTGGAATATATGACAAATTTAGAATGTATTATTCCTGACCATACAAACCTGAAACTCTTTACGCATACTGGTCCTGCCATCACCTTCCCCCGGAAGTCCTGCCGGAATTGCAAAGTGTCGGTTTACTAGCGCTGGTGTGAGCTGGGTGGTTGGTCTACTCCCGCTACCTCCCTCCGCTAACTAGCAGAGCCTAGTTACGCCTCCTAAAGGCTTTAATGGCTAGTTTCAGCTATCGCCGAAGTAATACTCCTATGTAAAGAGCTCCAGGTTTTTTAAGTTAGGAAAAATAAAAAATATTTTAGAATTTTTTGTTTTTTTGTCAGGTAGAACTAGGAGAGTAAAATAACAACAGTGCGTCCGCGGCAGAGGTAGCCCTCTCGAGCACAGTTTTCTATTTCGGCCCGATTTCTATACGACGTTTTAGAAAACTGGCTGCAGAGAGGCCTACTCTGCCGCGGCAAAAAATAAAAATAATTTAATTACGGTAATTATAAAAAATTTTCTAAATTCTTTATTGATGTTTTCCATGTTGTCTTTATCTGAAAATTTGACTAAACTTTACCTTGAATTGAGCCATCAAAATTTAGATATACAGTATTTCAATTAAGAAAAAAAAATTATTTTTTCATGAAAGTCTTTAAAAAAATCACTGCTTGTTTATTTCAAGTCAAAATTCTTCTAAAAATTTCAGTCAAAAATTCTCTAAAAATTTCAGTCAAAAATCCTCTATAAAAATTTCAGTCAAAAATCCTCTAAAAATTTCAGTCAAAAATCCTCTTAAAAATTTCAGTCAAAAATTCTCTAAAAATTTCAGTCAAAAATCATCATAGAAAATTCTGTAAAAAATCCTAACTAAAAATTTTTTCAAAATCTCTCATTAAAAAATTCAGTCAAAAATCCTGAGAAAAAATTACTTTTCAATTTTATTTCAAATCAAAATTCCTCCTTATAGTCATAGCTGACATTTGAGTACAACAAGCCTTATTTTACATAATAATTCAGAAACATTGACATTTTTACATAATCAAGATATTCTTCTAGGAGAAGTCAAGGGTCCTAAGTGTATCAAGCGTTGCAGTCTGCCTTCAGGTGGACGCTACTGGCAGCGTCACGCAATAGGACGTAACCCCAAAGCTAAAACGTCTACGGGGGACTTTGGGGCTTCCCCAATGGCTGGCCGTTCCGGTGCTGTTGCTGCCCGTCGTCCGGAAACGGCAGATTTCGACTGACAGGGTGGAACAGTATGGCATCTTAGGTCAGCTTAATAATAATAGTACAGTAGGTGATTATGATACATTTATGACCCACACGGCTGGCGTGCATAGCACATTTCGCTACCTCATTGCAAGAGGGTCGTAACTCCAAATTTGCTAGTTTTGAGTTATATGGTGTACAAGATTGCCGAATTGATTCTGCATCTTTTGGTAAAAGAGTCGTGAATCTAGGTGAATTAGCGGCCGAGAGATGGCACTAAGGAGATTGTGAAACATGATCAAATTCATAGGACTAAGCAACTTTCAAATGCGTCTCCTGAAAAATCAGGAATTTGGAGTTACGACCCTCTTGCAATGAGGTAGCGATTTGTGTACTGCTTGCCAGAACAAAGGATCATTGAGTTAATGTTTATTTGGAGCGAAGCAAGCCACGGCGGAGTGAAATCCATTTCAGGTATGGGATATAAATTATAGGTAATTATGATACAGTACTTTGATAGCTACCCAAGCGGTTGGCGAGCAACATCTATGTACCGCTTGCCAGAATACAGGAGCAGCGAGATGAAGTTTATTGCAAGCAAAACTAGCCATGGCGAAGCAAAATCTATTTGTGGTGGCAAATTGCACAGCCTTCTCTTTAGCCAGTTTTCTAAATCGTCGTATAGAAATCGGGCCGATATAGAAAACTGTGCTCGAGAGAGGCCCCTCTGCCGCAGTCACTCTGTCGGTGTTGCTTCGTCCTGTTAGTTTTACATGAAAAAAACTTTTTTTTCTGTTATTTTTCTCGGATTTATGTTTTATTCTGCTGTTATCTTCCGCACATACCTAGTTTTCCTTTGCCACCACCCATAATCCCAGTTCCCACCTGGGGACCCCCATTAGTGTTGGGGTATGTAGGGCTTTGGTCATCGGAAAACAACGGCTTTATGGAAGGTAACAACATAACAAAACAAAACAAGACCAAAGAAAGAAATCGTTTTTCATGTTTATTACCAATAAACATTATTGCGTTGCTTGTGTATTCTGGCAAGCGTTACATGATGTGATGTGCACGCCATCTGCGTGGGTTACTATCAAAGTACTGTATTATGACTACCTATGATTTATATCACACACACCAAATGTTTTTGCTCTGCCGTGGCTCGATTCACACGCAAATAAACAGAATCTCATCACTCCTCTGTTTAACCCTTTTACCCCCAGGCTATTTGGAACTTTCCAACCCTTAACCCCCAGGCGTTTTTTTTTTTTATTTTCAAGCACATTTTGCAATATTTATTTTTTAAATTGCTCTAACAGCCTTAATTTTCATCATAGAGAAGTCGGGTTGGTCTCATTCTTTTGGAAAATGCCTGAAGTTTTGCATAAAGTTATCAAAAATATGCAAAAAAAAAATTTTATAGCATTTTTTTGCAAGGCTGTACCGGTACGTCCATGGGGGTAAAGGGATGAGTTTTGTGAAACGTACCAGTACGTCCTTTGGGGGTAAAAGGGTTAAGCAAGAGGTACATGAATTCGCTGCACATGCCAGCCGTGAAATCATTATGTAATGTATCATAATTCCATAACTCCTGTATTATTATTATCAAGCTGATCTAGGATGCCTTATTGTCCTACCCTATCAGTCGGAGTCTGGTGTTTCCGTTTGACGGTCAGCAACGGCACCGGAACGGCCAGCCGTTGGAGAAGCCCCAAGTTGCACCATGCGTCTTATAGTTTCGGGTTTATGGACTTTTGCGTGACAGTGCTGGTAGTGTCAACCTGAACGTAGACCTCCAAGCTTAACACAGGACACTTGACTTTTCTTGGAAGAACAACGTGGTCATGTAAAAATGTCAATGTTTCTGAATTATGTGAAATAAGGGTTGTAGTACTCAAATGTCAGCCCATGACTGTAATGAGGAATTTTTTTATTTAACATAGTTTAAACCTCTCATAAATGTCGGCCATGACTGAAATTAGTTTATTTGAAATGAACTGAAGTGTATTTTTAATGATGGAAATGAAAACGCTCTAATGAGGAATTTTTTAACATAGTCAGTTTAAACCCCTCATAAATGTCGGCCATGACTGAAATGAATTTATTTGAAATAAACTGAAGTGCATTTTTAATGATGGAAATGAAAACGCTATAAAACAGGTGATTCAATTATATCTGAATTTTGATTGACCAATACAAGGTGAGGCTTAGTCAAATCTTGATACTGAAAAACATCAAACAACTTAGAAAAATGACATAGTGTATTTACTGTAATTTCATTATTTTATCTCTGTTATTATGCATTTGCACATTATAAGGATGAGTCTCTTATTATAATGTTGAAGGATTGTGTTATTTATAGGAACAAATCTTTTAAGTTGCACTATTCACCTTAACCGCGCCACAAGGTCTGTTTACCTCATTAAAAGCTTAATGGCCATTCTAGCTTAGCTTAAATTATACTCATATTAGGTTAGGAAAAATACAAATGATTAAAAGATTTTTTTATTTTTTATCTTAATTGGTTATTAAATTTTTTATAAATATAGTATCCTCTTGATTTCATATGAAAATACTGTACCTTACTTCTGTTAAACGATTGGTATCTACCCTGAATATTAATAAAAAAAGAGATTAATTTTTATTTATTGTAGGTATGCATTGCCAGTTCAAAACTAATTTATATTTTTCTTCCGTAGATTGGCGAAGGGCGTCGAGAATGCCTGAATCAGCATTTCTTGTTGGCCGTGTATAACTAAGTCAATGTTTGTTTGTTCCAACACCACAACAAATACAAATATAGGGAGAACATGTCTTCAGAACTGGCAGAGCCATTAATTGATGACAGGCGGTGAACGCAGGCGAGTAGCGTCAACTGTCGAAAGCTCTTCACTTTTGTCTTCGACTTCACTGAGTACAGACGCATGATTTAAAGGTTTAAAGGTCGCTCATGAATGGCAGAGGCAAAGGACAGTGACATTGCCCTAGCAATCAGGACAATGCCCTAGAGACTGACCATATATTATATGATCAGCGCCCAAGCCTCCTCTCCACCCAAGCTAGGACCAGGGAGGACCAGGCAGTGGCTGCTGATGACTCAGCAGATAGACCTATAGGCTCCCCCAAACCCCCCAACCTTAGCTCACAAGGATGGTAAGGTTGCAGACCCTAATGGCACTAACGAGTCTGAGCGGGACTCGAACCCACGACTGGCAAACACCAGGCAGAGACGTTACCAATCAGGCCACAGCAATCGTCCCTTTGTGCTTATTGTAGGTTTGTAGATGTTTATATTGACCAGTCTTTTGAGTGTCGTATTTGTATAAAAGTGGGTAGGTAGGTTCGTTGGCCAAGGCACCAGCCACCCATTGAGGTACAGTACTACGTACTGCTAAAGAGCAATCGAGTCCTTTGACTGGCCAGATAGTACAGTAATAACATTGGAACCCCATCTGGTTATTACTCATTTCCCTTTGCCTACACATACTGTACACTAACAGTCTGGCCTATTCTTTACACATTATCCTTTTTCCTTTACCACCTGACAACACTAAGGTAACTGAAAAATTCTTCACTCAAGTGGTTAACTACTCCACTGTAATTGTTCAGTGGCTAGTTCCCATATAGTAAGCGTAACAGAGACGCTTTAGCTACGGTAAGCAGCTTTTCTAGGACACTCCAACATCGAACTGTTGTTCTTTAGTCTGGGTAGTGCCACAGCCTCTGTACCATGGTCTTGCTCTGTCTTGGATTAGAGTTCTCTTGCTTGAGGGTACATTCACGCACACTGTTCTATCTGTTTCTTTATTTCCTTTTCTCACTGGGCTTTTTTTTACCTTTTGGAGCCCATGGGCTCAAAGGATCCTGTTTTCCCAACTTGAGTTGTAGGTTAGGTAGTAATAATAATAATTGTTAAAAAGTTTTCCTTGATATAGGGACAGTATACTGAATACCTATTTTATCAAACATTATCATTGTTGAATTACTCAGCAGGTATAACAATAATTTAACCAATTTGTTCTTACCAGGAAATTGCACCAAGATGAGCAAAGAAAAAAAGTTATAATTTTTTACTTCAATTGTTCTTTAAAAGCAATGGATTGTATAAATCTTACTTCAATTACTCTTTACCATCAACTAATATTTAATTTCAATTATAATAGTAGTTCCTGTGCATATACAGTACAAGCCTTTAGCCCTTTAAAATAGGGAAAGGCCTGTCTGCCAGTTGGAAGCCTTTCACTTTTGGGTTTGGCCGCAATGAGTATTGACTTACTGTTGCTCCATAACCAAGGCCTTCATCTTTTTCATTTTCTTCACAGAAAGTAAATACTGGCAGTTGGTGTCTGTGATAAATGAAAAGGTTGGATGCTACAACCAGTTTATGGCAAAACTGGCTGTTGATTCACACACACTGTGTTCGCAGGCGTACGTTTTGAAGGGGAAAATGAGAGCCAAGTCTTATGCAGTGTCTGTTTTGGCGACGCCTAAGAACATAACGATGAAGTCTTTTACCTCTTTCTTTCCCTCATCGAGTTTGACTGCTTTCGTGTATATGCCCCTGGCTCTGTCACTGGGATTCTCCTGCAATCTCCATTGGCGTGTTTTTAGGGTTCTGGTGGTGTGTCGGGTTCCCCCCTATTGATTGACGTACCCTATAGAAGGGTAAGAAACATGTATGTTGCTGTGCAGATGGGTAACAATGAGGCTTGGGCCTCCTAGGGTATGGCAGGTAGTTTAAGGGAGCTGGTAGCTCACCCACTGTTTTCCCGGTACCAGTGTCTCTTGTGATAGAGGGCGTAGGTGAGGTGACCCCAGTGATTATTCTCCATTATCCATTCTGTGAGGGTTGTGTGTTGCTTAAGCACTGGTAGGGCCAAGAAGGAGCTGTCAAGGAACACGATCTCTTATGGCTTCTTAATATCTGTAAAGCGTACACCTCGATCTCTGAATGTTGAGGTACCAGCTAAGACCAGGACTCTGAAGTCATGGGCATAGACCCCACCTTGCCTTTAAAGAGGAATCTCCCAGTCAGCCAGGTGTTGAAAGCTGGGGTATGCGAATGCTAAACAACCTTCACGGTCTTCTGCCAACAGGTGTATACCCACAAATCACGACACTTTTGTGCTTGGCTGTTCATGTAGTTGCATAGCCAGCCCATCTCCCACACGGGACTGGAAGCATATTATCTATGGTAATGTGTGGATGCAAGTCTGGAATGAAAGGTAAAATGACTGGCTCTTCTCCATGTTTTCTTTACCTTCTCTTGGGGGGACGAAGTGATCAAATTATCACTTGATGAAGCTGACTTGATGCCTGTAAGTTTACACTTCTGAGCACCATTTTTTAGATTCATGAGATCCTCCTTAGGCAAGGGGGAAGATAGTGGAATATACACCAACCCAATTATCATACAGCAAGTATACTATATTATTCTGGACCCCATTCTCCTTAGGGGAAAAGTATCCCGCCTTTGACTACCTACTAATCTTGTACAGTATATTCATCCATATGATGCAGACTGACATTTCCAGGAAAAAAACAAAGGAACAATCGGCTTGGTTTTATGGTGAATTTCAACAAACCAATCCTTGAATCTCATTTTAAAGATTGCTAAAGACATTTGCTCAAGTTCATATAGCTAGGAAAAATACATATTACTTTTAAAAACTTTATATAAATTTCTTTTTTACTCTTATTTCAATAGAATCTAATATTCTATGCAGTGGATAATAGGATAATATGTGGATATTTAGTTGTCATTTGAAATAAATTTTGGGGGATACCAGAGTACACCATTTATTTTTTTCTAATTTTCTTTTTCCCTTTAAAGTAATGATTATTTTTTTAAGAATATAAGGGACTGTGGAGACCTTAGATTACTTTTTCTTAGCTTTGCATAATGGAAGAAATCTGTTCATGATTTTGATTTACTTTAGAAAATAGGCTTTGTAACTGGTTCTGTACATGTTAAATGAATTTTGACTTGAATGATGTATGCTAATCTGTTAAATTTTCCCCTACAGAGGTTTACCATGCCGAGGCGTTGAAAAAAATGAGCTTTATTCAACGTAGATGATAAACAGAGGATAAAAAGAAAGAACTGCTTCTATGGGGTCACAAATCCCCAACATTGATTCCTTACAAAAGCAGCAAATTGGTGAGTACAGTAGTTAAAATGATAAACTTCACAGCCATTTATTTAACCTATTTTTTCTCTTTTCTTCGTAGTAGTGTAAAAAAAAAAAAAAAAAAAAAAATTATTCGCTATGATGATCCCATTGTCCTCTGATGGTTCGAAAAGTGGATTCGTCAGTAGTCAAAAAGCCTACGACTGTCTTCCTCAGTGACACTCATCCGTAGTACTCTGATTATTGTTCTCCCTTTACAGTTTTCTCTCTTACTTGGATTTTATGGCTCATTCTTAGTCTTTACTCTGCATCAGGTTATTTTTGTCATACTTGAAATAGATGAAATCAAAAGTTTATTTAGTTGTTGACTCTTTGCCATGGAAAACTTTTCACTTTTTAGATGTCGACTATGTTGGACCCACATTGTTTGATTTTATCTGGTTTTAATTGCAAGTCTTAAATTGGTTTCTGATTTTATTGTGATTTTAATTGTTTCTTTTAAACTGGTTTCTGATTTTATAGTCTAAAACAAATTGGTTGTTTTATTCTGATGTCTGATTTTATCTGGTTGGTTTCTGCTGTTTTAAAATAATTTCCGATATAGTCAAGAAATAGGTTTCCTGTATAAATTGGTTCCTGATTCTGTTGTTTCTGCTGTTTTAATTTTAAATCTGTTTCTGTTCTGAGGTTTCTGCTGTTTTTACTTGGTTTCGGATTTTAAAACACTGAATTGGTTTCCAATTTTATATTTTTTTCTGACCTTGTTGTAGAAATAACTTTGTTTTGGGTCTTAAAACAAAACAGGTTTGTTTTCCTAACCTTGAACTATCTTATATTTCGGATTTTAAAACACTGAATTGGTTTCCAATTTTATATTTTTTTCTGACCTTGTTGTAGAAATAACTTTGTTTTGGGTCTTAAAACAAAACAGGTTTGTTTTCCTAACCTTGAACTATCTTATATTTCGGATTTTAAAACACTGAATTGGTTTCCAATTTTATATTTTTTTCTGACCTTGTTGTAGAAATAACTTTGTTTTGGGTCTTAAAACAAAACAGGTTTGTTTTCCTAACCTTGAACTATCTTATAGTTTTCAGTATTAAACTATTTCTTAGTTTGTTTTACTTTGAAAATTATTTTGGGTCTTGAAACAAAACAGGTTTGTTTTCCTAACCTTGAACTATCTTATAGTTTTCAGTATTAAACTATTTCTTAGTTTGTTTTACTTTGAAAATTATTTTGGGTCTTTTGAGTTTTATAGGATTTTAATTGTTTCATGAAAATTATTTTGAGTTTTATAGGATTTTAATTGTTTCATGTTTACAATTTTGTTTTATCCAGTTATTTTTTGGCAACTTGAAATCCAAGTTTGTAACCTAATTTACTAATGGTTCTATTCTCACCTTTTGATTCTATAATTTGTGTGTTTTGCTTTTATTTGAACAATAATTTTAACATATATAGTCTTTTGCTAGAAATTATTCCTAAATTATTATTTACAGATAAAAATATTTTTAATTTTAACATGTAAAACAAAATAGAAATTATTCTTAAATTATTATTTGCAGATAAAAATATTTTCATGTATGATATTAAAATAATGTCATTTTAACATGTATAGTTTTTTCACTTGAAATTATTCCTAAATTATTATTTACAGAAAAATTATTTTCATGTTTGATATCAAAATTTTAGTAATAAATATTCCTAAATTTAACTTATTATTCACAAGAAACTTTCATAGATTTGTTCAGTCATTTTTTACTTTCATAAATTTGTTCAGTCCTTTTTTACTTCTGATTACAAAAATGTTCAGTCATTTTTTACTTCTGATTACAAAAATGTTCAGTCATTTTTTACTTCTGATTACAAAAATGTTCAGTCATTTTTTACTTCTGATTACAAAATGTTCAGTCATTTTTTACTTCTGATTACAAAATGTTCAGTCATTTTTTACTTCTGATTACAAAAATATCTTAAACTTTCATAGATTTGTTGTCATAAAAACTAATGATTATAAAAATATCTTGAACTTTCATAGATTTGTTCAGTCATAAAAACTTCTGATAAAAATAAATTCAGCTGCTTCAAAGATATGACTGTTTACAATAACCTCTGCTTTTTAGTACAAAATGTTATTTAACTTTGATGAAAGATTTTCATGTATTGTTAAAGTGATTATTGAAATTTCAAGTGGAAGTGTTAGTTAAATTACAGAGGCAATGGTTTATAAAATGTGTTAAATAAATTACCATTATCACTTCCAGTAAATTACCATTACAAAGATATGTCATGTTACATTTGATTGTATATACTAACACCGAATACTGAAGCTTTAGTTAATTATTTTTTGGCTTTTCTTCAATTTACAAGGTCTCTTCCAGATCCCCTGTTCCTGCTGATGAACCTCTTTGTTTTATCAAAGTGTCCTGCTGCCGAACCTCTTGGTTATACCACCGTTCCTGCTGATGAACCTCTTGGTTTTATCAAAGTGTCCTGCTGCCGAACCTCTTGGTTTTACCACCGTTCCTGCTAATGAACCTCTTGGTTTTACCAGTGTCCTGCAGTGGAATTAACACCAGTTATATATTAGTTGACACAGTTAATAAAGATTTTAAATGTAAGTTAATAAAGGAAATTAAATTATTCTGTATTTTTCTTAGCCATAAAAAACCAGAGTTCTTTATATTTCTTTAGTCTTTAAACTAAAATGGTATTTTTTTATTCAATATAAAGTACTGATAATTCCTTTCAAGAGTCCCTCGACTAATTGAAAAACTAAACAAATCAGTTTTGAATGAATGAAAGGGGTAAGCATCCATGTGTGTGTGAAGGGAAAACAGAAGAGATGCTTCTCTCTGTTTATCATATCAACCCAGTCCCAGTACACCAACACAAAGATTTAACAGCAGAAGTGAACAAGGCACTTGAACTTGTTCTTGAAAGTCGTTCAGTCAAATGGTGACGATGCAACTGGGAAGAGATATCACCTGGACGTACTATCATGGAGTATGTGTTAAGTTCCTAGAGAGAGGCAAGGCCCAAGCACCTTTCCAGGAACAGAAAGACACATTGAAATCATCCTTCTGCTTCACACACTACAGCAGTAAAACTTCAGACGGTGCACATCAACGTCTGAGGATTGCCAACCTCCTTAGGATTACGTTGCTGACGTCACACTGCCTCATGATGATTATTACTAGCTAAGTTATAACCCTAGTTGGAAAGGAAAGATGTTATAAGCCTAAGGGCTCCAACAGGGAAAAGTACCCCAGCAAGTAAAGAAATTAAGGAAATAAACAATATGAAAAGTAATGAACAATTAAAATATTTTGAAAATGGTAATTGGAAAAGAAAGATGTTATCAGCCTAAGGGCTCCAACAGGGACAAATATCCCAGCAAGGAAAGAAATTAGAAATAAACAAAATGAAAAGTAATGAACAATTAAAATATTTTGAAAACGGTAACAACACCATAACAGATATTTCATATATAAACTATAAAAAGACTTATGTCAGCCTGTTCAACATGAGCGAGGGAATAGACAGAAAATAAGAATGCTTTATACAGTTGAAAGAATGTAGTTATTGGCAGGTTGCACAGGAAACTATCATACAGCCTACAGTTATCGATAAGCCACTGAACATTAATCCTTTCTTCTAAATACTATATCCTTAGCAGAAAAGATTTAACAGCTATTTCCAGCTTCACTGAAACTACGAATGAATATAAAATTTGATTAATAGCATTACTAGGAATTACCTAAACAAAATTGACTTAAGATTAGTAGCATGATGTATGCAAAAGATTAGAGACTTGTAATTCAAAGAGACTACTAATGCATCTTTATTTGGACCAATTACAGTGTATTATCAAAACAGGGAATGAACTCTACTTAAAGCAGACCCAAATAAATTTGTGATGTGTGAACCAAATAGCGAGAGGATTTCATATAGAGAAATGCTATACTGTACCGAAGATTTATCAATGATTGTAGTATCTGAAGTGATTTGTATTTTCCCTAAATATACAAAACCAAGTCCTTTAATAAGCGTATACTTTCAGCAAAGCTTGATCTTGGTTGTTAAAATCTATGGAGCGAGATAGGGGGGTAGCGCGGGAAAATCTTGGTCGAGATTGAGAGGTCAAGGACTCTCCTATAGAAAGTGGTTCTCGCTGAGTATATTGTGTCGGAACAAATCTATAACAAGGTGTCTGTAGTTACAGCCTGGTGACAATGAAGCCCTGATTCCTAATTAGCCACTAGGTTACAACCATGGCCTGGTATGTGGTCAAGGGAAGAACCTATATCTGTGAGGGGGATATGCTGTCTACATGTAGGGTCATACGAGAACATGGGTGCATACACATCTATTCACCCCCTCATTAGGAAAGATGGGAGAGGAGCTTCTAAACAAACTTACTACCTAGAAAAGATGCTTGATCATGTGGACCTCAACCTACATTCATTGTCTGGTCCAGCATATAACATAGTGATTACTGCATCCCAAGGAAGGGAAAGATAAAAAAAGTTAATAAGGCCACTTGACATTACCTCTCATTCTGGAGTAACATCACGACTTATGCACGGTGAGATGCCTCTTGTCCCGTGGGCAAGCTCGATTTACTGACCTGACCTGCTGAGCCCCTATTATTATTACCTTTATCATTAGGCTACTAGCCAAGCTATAACAGTCGTCTGAAATGCAGAATGTGCACTCTCACAAGAAGGTGAACGAAGAGGTGAGGGTACACTTCTGCAGGAGGGACCTGCTGTAGAAGGGCACAGTCCAGTAGGAGAATAAACTAGGCTACGAGTAAACATGCAAGGGCTCTCTCCTGTAGGAGAACGAGTACGCACAGGAGAGAACTCATGGGTGCTTGAGCAAGCAAAGGTAGAGACATACACCTAGTAGTGCTCTAGTGGGCATGTGAATAGCCGAGGGTGAAGGAGTGTGAGCGAAAACAAAGCAGGCGCAGGAGCATGAGCACAAACACAAGTAATGCAAGATTACACATGTATAAATTAGCATGTTAGTTGGTACACATGAGCATGTAAGGAAATGCTTGTCATAAGTAAAAGGAGCACTCTCAAGTGTCCTCTGCATTGTCTCGTCTTATTTTTCGTCTTAGGTGAAGCAAGTCCATGGGGCAGTACTGTCTCTCCCATGAGGAGAGATACGGTAGCGTAACATACGCAACTCCTATCGATCAGTCTTCTAGGCCTTGGTCCAAAAAGAAGAAAAGAAGGGTGGAACACTTCCATTCCGACTGGAAGTGAGTGAAGAGACGACCTTGTCTGGCATCCTGGCCGATGCCAAAGACACACTTGAGGAAAGAGATCCTAGGTACTCTATGAAGAGGCAGCACTATCAGGAGATATGTCTCTTGAACCTTCTGTACACAAGAAAATTCTGACAATATGAAGGGCAGTAACCTTCCCTTTCAACTCGGCAGCAGTAGCTACTCCTATCATGCATAAGGAAATAAACAGGAACAAGAAACCATATAAGCAAGATACACAGACAACTGTCAGTTAGCTACAAATGTCCGGAAAACAGAAAAACCTTTCATCTTCAATATCCTTTGTATGAAAAAAAAATTGCCAATAATTATCTAAAAGGAAAAAGAAATAAAAGATTAAAAATGTCAGTTGACAGTGCCGGGAGTACAGTACGTCTAATATCCGGCAGCTGAAAAAGTGGCTATTCAGTATCACAGCAGGCAAGGGAGGCTTCGTTATCACCAACCAGTAACTACAGACACCACCTTATTTCTAACATCTCAGTTCTAGCTACACTGAATACATAACCCTATAAGCAGATGAAGATTTGTATACAGTACATGTAGAAACAAATACTATTTGAAATGTACTAAGAGTGGGAATCATATATGCCAATGCAATTAAATTTCATATTGGAGTGCCAAGGTTGCTAGGTTTAAAAATGCACAAGTGTGTATCGTGAGATTGATGAATATGGAGTTTCGTTGAAATTCATTGGACTGAGGATTGTATATATTTAGAAGCTTCATTGAGCGAAGTAAATATTAATCTACTTTTAATAATATACAGTATTGTCATATTTGAAAAGGGGAGGAAATATGTTTCATAGAATTATATATTTGAAAGTGAATGCAGTATGTATGTCATTGAATGCATTGTGTAAAAAGGTAAAGTAGAAAATACGTAGGCATTGGCTGATTTTGGTCCAAGAACCACAGACACTTCTCCGTATTTGCTGTGACAGAGCAAGCAAGCAAGCTATGCATCAATTATTTTTAAGTGTAAAGGAAATCGAGCAGTATGGAAGAAGAAATGAATGCTTTGAGGGAAGAACTGAGGAGGAGAGTAGTTGAGAATGAAAGGTTGAGGAAGACAAGTGAATAACTGAGGATGATAGGGAAAGAGAAGAAACAGTGAAAGGTTACCTGAAAATACCCGAGATAATGGAAGCAAGAACATCTGAAATGAAGAAATTAGAGGGAAAGGAGATGCAGAAAAGGAGAGAGAGAGTCCTACATCAGCACGCAGGAAGTTGAACGAGGGTACTAAGAAAAGCAGACGTCAAGAAATGCAAAGTTTTAACCCTTTTAGCCCCAAAGAACATACTGGTACGTTTCACAAAACTCATCCCTTTACCCCCATGGACGTACCGGTACGTCCTTGCAAAATAATGCTATAAAATTTTTTTTTTTTTTCATATTTTTGATAATTTCTTTTAAAAAATTCAGGCATTTTCCAAGAGAATGAGACCAACCTGACCTCTCTATGACAAAAAATAAGGCTGTTAGAGCAATTTAAAAAAAATATGCTGCAAAATGTGCTGGGGAAAAAATAACCCCTTGGGGGTTAAGGGTTGGAAATTTCCAAAGAGCCTGGGGGTAAAAGGGTTAATAAAATTACATAAAAGCAAAGTCAAAAACCCAGCCACTGAGGGGGGACAAGCCAGCATCAACTTGGTGCCGGCCCCAAGCCCGGGTAAATGGGGAGGGTTGGCGGAAGGAAAAAGCATCCAGCCATGAAAAATTAACCAAAACCAATATGGCCAGTGGAGATTGTGAGATTAACCTGTGATGAAGTGTGGGACAGAGGTAGATGGAGAACACTAGCCAGATACATCGACCCGACATAAAAGTGGGAAAAGATGAAGACAAAGAAGAAGAAGGAAAGTAAAGTCAAAGTATTCACCAACAAATAAGAGATCAAATGGGTAAGGATAAGAAAGCAAATATGAGCAAATCAAAGAGAATTTATGAAAAGTCTTTAAGATATCGTTACTACATAAAAGTCCCTGATAGTACAGTATACAGTACAGTGGTTTGAAGAGAAATTAGTGGTAGTTTTGAAAAAAAAATAATTAGGAATGTACAAATTTGCCAGTTTTTCGGAAGGGAAATTGGCTTAGTTTTTCGGAAGGGAAATTGGCTTACTTTTTTACAACAATTATGCGTGTGGGTGAACAGTTATGAATCTGCGAGAGGTCAGTGATCAGGTGAATATGAAAAGAGCTGCCATTAACCCTTTTACCCCCAAAGGACGTACTGGTACGTTTCACAAAACTCATCCCTTTACCCCCATGGACGTACCGGTACGTCCTTGCAAAAAAATGCTATAAAAATTTTTTTTTTTCATATTTTTGATAATTTTTTAAGAAAATTCAGGCATTTTCCAAGAGAATGAGACCAACCTGACCTCTCTATGACAAAAATTAAGGCTGTTAGAGCAATTTAAAAAAAAATATACTGCAAAATGTGCTAGGAAAAAAAATAACCCCCTTGGGGTTAAGGGTTGGAAATTTCCAAAGAGCCTGTGGGTAAAAGGGTTAAGACCAAAACTAAGCTTGTAGCAGATAGAATTAGAAAAAATAAGACAAGATGAGCATGCATAGACTGGAAACTTTATGAAAGTAGTACAGTAGTACCGTATGCAGTCAAGGATATAAATGAACGTATAGCGTTTGTACTGAATTTCTTTTCCACTGTACACGTCAATGTCCGAGTTTATAAATTTGTAAAGCAAAAAATGTGTAAATGGAAAATTGTAATGGGATGGTGTGCTGGAAACAGTAGATCATGTAACCCAGTGAATGTCATAATAATCTTTCTGGATGAATACTACGGGAATGAGAGTGAGAGAGAATGCAAAAATAGAACTGTGTACGCTTGGCCTCTCACATATAAGAGATAAAAGATTCATAAGAGATATAAAAGATAAAAGTCAGATTAAAAGGCGATTTAGATGTAATAGCTTTGGTCATTAGAAGAATAATAATTTAGGGTCACTAGATACGAAAGAAAATGCATTGTGTGAATAAATGTTCTCCATCCATCCATATACCAAGGCACTTCCCCCAATTTTGGGGGGTAGCCGACACCAACAATGAAACAAAACAAAAAGGGGGCCTCTACTCTCTATGTTCCTTCAGCCTAATCAGGGACTCAACCGAGTTCAGCTGGTACTGCTAGCAATAAATGTTCTAAAAGTGTAATAAGATATGCCATACAGCAAAATTGGGTTTCACAGAGTGGAAAGGGAATGAAAATTGTGGTCAGAAAGTATATTTTCCCAGGAAGCATAAGGCTCCAAGAAGCAAATAAACAAACTGAACATGGTTGGTCTGGTAGTGAATGTTTAGGAGAATGGTGAATATTTATCAAATCGAGAATCAATAAAGTAAAGGGAGCTGTAGTACGTTCCAGCATAGTGCTATACAGTATTACATATCCTTGTAGAAGCTAAGTAATTTGTCCCTCTGTGGAGGATACTACAGTACATCCTATCAATTAAAGGCAACAGGTCATTTGTAATTGTACAATTACCATTAATATTTACCACCATCATGGATAGAAAGTCGACAGAATGAGTTTGAAGAATTGAACATTTGGGGCGGATATATAGGTTGATAGTGTAATTCTATCAATTTGAAAAGGAATAAGAGATGGAATGAGGTTGTGGAAATTAACTCTTTTACCCCCAAGTTATTTGGAAATTTCCAACCCTTAACCCCCTGGCGTTTTTTTTTTCAAACACATTTTGCAATATATTTTTTTTAAATTCCTCTAACAGCCTTAGTTTTTGTCATAGAGAGGTCAGGTTGGTCTCATTCTCTTGGAAAATGCCTGAAATTTCTCAAAAAATTATCAAAAATATGCAAAAAAAAAAATGTAAATAGCAGTTTTTTGCAAGGACGTACCAGTACGTCCATGGGGGTAAAGGGATGAGTTTTGTGAAACGTACCAGTACGTCCTTTGGGGGTAAAAGGGTTAAAGAACCTCATAAGCTTGAATATGATTAAGTGTGAGGAATGGAAGTAGTGTGTGCATGGGAAAGAAAGAAAGGATAAACTACTATCTCAGGATACAAGTATTATACATCTGCCAAAGAGTAATCTCGGTGAATGTCAGGGCAATGTTTCTGGATGGATACTAAGCAAATGAAGGAGCCTTTGTAGGGTGACGGCCAGATCCCGTAGAAAACGGGAATATTCTGAACTGTGGCCGTCGTTCTAAAAACGATTTTGGCAGGAGAAGCTAACTTAAAAAACCCACCTAACCTATGCTAAAAGCCGTATCCTTACCCAGGGGGGCTTCACACCCCCGGACCCCCCCCCCCCCCTTACACAACAGTTTCCTTACCTACGAGTATGACGGGAGAAGCTAACTTAAAAAACCCACCTAACCTATGCTAAAAGCCGTGTCCTTACCCGGGGCGGACCCCCCCCCTACACAACATATTTAAGATCCGTAGACCATTTCCAAACATTTTTATTCTATACAAGATAACAGTCGGAGCGATAATAAGCAAATTAGGACGCTTGGCCGTAGCGCTACAAACTACCCGAAGTGTATACCAAGAATGCTAGAAAGGAGAGATATGTCATGAACAAATGTAACTGAATAAGTGACAAAAACTTACATCAGATAGAACAAAATTCATTATTATTATTATTATTACTATCCAAGCTACAACCCTAGTTGGAAAAGCAAGATGCTATAAGCCCAGGGGCTCCAACAGGGAAAAATAGCCCAGTGAGGAAAGGAAATAAGGAAATAAATAAATGAAGAGAACAAATTAACAATAAATCATTCTAAAAAAAGTAACAACGTCAAAACAGACACGTCATATATAAACTATTAACATCAAAAACAAATATGTCGTAAATAAACTATAAAAAGACTCATGTCTGCCTGGTCAACAAAAAAGCATTTGCTCCAATTTTGAACTTTTAAAGTTCTACTGATTCAACTACCCGATTAGGAAGATCATTCCACAACTTGGTCACAGCTGGAATAAAACTTCTAGAGTACTGCGTAGTATTGAGCCTCATGATGGAGAAGGCCTGGCTATTAATTGAATGTGAAGCATACTAGAGTGGCAGAACTTAGTGATGCAAAACTACAGAGTTTTGACAAAGGAAAAACTAATTTTTGGGGAGGTGCTCTGTGGTCTCCAATGACTTTCCTGTTCAAGGCTAGAACAGGGAATCCAATACCAAAGAAATATTGTTTCCCTGCTCTAGGGAAAGTGCACCAATGTGCAGAGTACAGACTCTGTGAATTATAGGGGAGACCTGCAGGTCAGGCCCATTACAACTTGCCATAACACTTCTAAATCTGCAAGTTGTCAATGACTGCTGAAAATGTAAGAAAAGTAATTAAGAGGTTCAAAAATAGGAAGACAGAGGATATTACAAACCAGAAGCTGCACTTGAGTGGTGATGTGTGATTAAATGGCTATCAGGGTTTTTAAAAGCTAGTCTACAGGATGCAAAGCTGGTGAAAGAATAAATAAATATAAAGATAAAAGTGACTTGTAGGAATTTTAGGGGACAAAGGTTACTTGATATAGTAAGGAAGGTGTACGGTAGGATTTTGATTGCCACATACTGAGGAAGGTGTACGGTAGGATTTTGATTGCCACATACTAAGGAAGGTGTACGGTAGGATTTTGATTGCCACATACTAAGGAAGGTGTACGGTAGGATTTTGATTGCCACATACTAAGGAAGGTGTACGGTAGGATTTTGATTGCCACATACTAAGGAAGGTGTACGGTACAATTTTGATTGCCGAAGGAAGAAGGTGAAAGAAGAATTGGTAAAGGGAGGAACTCTGGATTTTGAAGAGGGTGCGTGGATCATGTGTTGATTACAATTCAGTTTTGTGGAAAGTAAAATTAATAAAAAACATTATGGCACACCAAAAATATATGATAATTTGTGAAGGTATATTCAGGGTGAAAATGAGATTGTATGGTACTGATATTGAAAATAAAAGCTTAGAAAAGTGAAAGTTTTATAGAAGCATGCAAGAGTAGTGTTGAGAGGGCAATGACTAGTGTGGTGATAAAGATGTAAGGCTTAATAAGTCTGACTCATTATCTTCATGGATGGAGTTATGCAAAAAGTCAGGAGAGAGAAAAATGGATGTAAATGCAACCACTACACAGAACAGTAACACCCAACTCTACATCATGAATTTGTTCCAAGAGACAAGAAGCAAAGCGATTTTCGACACAAGATGGATTTCCGCCTTAAAAAGCTACCTGTATTTTTCCCATATACCCTATTGAACATTTAAAAGTAATTGAAACATGCTATCTTTTAACCCTTTTACCCCCAAAGGGCATACTGGTACATTTCACAAAACTCATCCCTTTACCCCCATGGACGTACCGCTACGTCCTTGCAAAAAAATGCTATAAAATTTTTTTTTTCATTTTTTTGATAATTTTTTGAGAAAATTCAGGCATTTTCCAAGAGAATGAGACCAACCTGACCTCTCTGTGACAAAAATTAAGGCTGTTAGAGCAATTTAAAAAAAATATACTGCAAAATGTGCTGGGAAAAAAATAATGCCCTGGGGGTTAAGGGTTGGAAATTTCCAAAGAGCCTGGGGGTAAAAGGGATAATAAATACCAAATACCTACAGTAACAAGTTTCCATGTGAAGTACAGTACTGTACTTTTTAAAGCACCCAACTATTTTAATAAAATACATTGCAATGGTGCATGGATAGAGAGCCCAGAAAGGAGGTAAATCAATGGAGGAATGGAGTAGAAAGATGACTTCCTTGCCAGTGCCTATGAGAAGGGAGAAGGTAAGATGATGAGTGAGACTTCATGTTGGCTATTGTCAGTAAAATAACTGATCACGGTGGAACGAAACAGAGCTTGCTCGACACGTTACAGTTACACCACAAAGACAGACAGAATTGCATATAGACAGAACAGGACAAAATTAGACAGGATATATGCAATTAGAATGGAGACTTTAGGAAAGAAAACGTACTGTGTGGAAACAAAGATATAAATATCTGTAGGGTGTTGATAAAAAATTCCTTGGCTACCGTATTGAGCAATGTCTGTGTTTACCATTTAGAAAAGGATAAAATGAGATGGGTAAATGAAAAATTTAAATGAGATGGCATGCAGAAAATAGTGGAAAATTGAGATTAAAATTGATATGAATGCAAGAAATGGATAGTGTATATATGAGAAAGTAAGGAGAAAATTGTTTCATAATAGAAGGTATACAGTATAGACTTGCTCTTCACAAGCAACCCAGTAAAAGTTATGGCAATATTTCAGGATGAATACTGTGGAATTGTGTCAAATCAAAATGAGTAAACTATACTGTATACCCAAGATTCTAGAACACAGAAATAAGTATCATAAGATATACAAGAAAGGATAAAAGACAAACTGGAAGGGGTTTAAGATGTAATAAATTAGGTTTAATGAAGGTGATCACTCAGCACATGCTTTAGTTGCGGAGAGAAAGGGTATCGTGTGAATGAAAGTACGGAAGTGTAATAGGCTATGCCATTTCACAGAATGGAGGTGGTCTGGATATTGTACTCAGCAAGGCCATTTTGTTGGGATGTGCTAGGCTTTCTGAAGTATATGTACAAAGTAAAGCATGATTTGATCTGATAGGAAACAGCACAGCTCCAATAAGCAAACGTATAAACAGAGTTGATCTGGTAGTGAATGTGTAGGAAATGGGAAAAATAAAAACAAAAAGGTTAGGAGTGGATAGAAATACTAAGTGTTTGAAGAAATATATAAAATTTTACAAAACTTTAGTAGAACAAGCAACTTCAGATATTAAAATACGAAATGAGTGCGAGGGCAGAAAAATGTATTTTTAACCTAGAATAAGGGATTAAATGGAGCATAGGCAATATTTTGAGCAATAGGAATCTGACAAGAGTATGAGTGTATAAAAATCCGTCAAGGAAATGGTTGAGTACAGGTCCTATACTAGAACATGGTGTGTTGCAGAGGGCTACGTAATAGAGGAATGTAACATGCATATTTAAAATTGCTTCGGTTTGAGATTGATAAATAGGGTACAGTATCAAGTTTTATGCAACTTCATATATTAACCCTTTTACCCCAAAAGGACGTACTGGTACGTTTCACAAAACTCATCCCTTTACCCCCATGGACGTACCGCTACGTCCTTGCAAAAAAATGCTATAAAAATTTTTTTTTTCATATTTTTGATAATTTATTGAGAAACTTCAGGCATTTTCCAAGAGAATGAGACCAACCTGACCTCTCTATGACAAAAATTAAGGCTGTTAGAGCAATAATAAAAAAAAATATACTGCAAAATGTGCTAGGAAAAAAATAAACCCCTGGGGGTTAAGGGTTGGAAATTTCCAAATAGCCTGGGGGTAAAAGGGTTAATTACTTTGATTTAGGTAAGCACTAAGATTTGCTGCTTTGTCAATAATAATGAACTTTTACCAAGTGATAATATCAATGTTATAAAATTTTATAAAATAAATACGATGGTCAGTTTCATGATTATAATTAACGGTAGAGTTGTGAGCATATGAAAGTAAATTGAGTGATCACATGCAATTGTAAAAACTTTTGAATAAAGAAAATATATCTTGTCCTCACAGCCCCAAATTATGAATAGATTTTAAAAAGACAATCATCTATGGAAGTGAAGCATTGATATTAATCCGAGAAAGAGTTGGTGGTTAGTACCGATTAAGATATTTGAAAATCCACGTATAACAAAATGAACCTAATGATGACCAGAATAGGATTAATGAAAAATATGTAAACCACCAACAAAGTTGTATAGAAATATGTGGTTCAAGATAGTAAAGCTGACAGATGGTGTCAAGATGTGTGTTGGATTAAGTAATGTTTATTAAGAGATTTTAAATCAAATATAAAGCAAATGATCAAGTAAATTAACTTGCTAGG
The DNA here is from genome assembly GCF_036898095.1 of Palaemon carinicauda. Taxonomy (NCBI): domain Eukaryota; kingdom Metazoa; phylum Arthropoda; class Malacostraca; order Decapoda; family Palaemonidae; genus Palaemon; species Palaemon carinicauda. The sequence goes on from NW_027170871.1 coordinate 441,978, forward strand.
ACAGATGCACAGGTCTTAGGAAAGGATTTCTGTTACAGTGGAATTCAAAGCAGGAAGCAAGAAGGCTGTACATAAAAGTAGCAGCATCATAAAAAAAAATTGTCTGCACCAAAGATACTATTATATAATGTCCAATTAGTAGAAACGAAAACCATATGCAATATGGCCTATACTACTCTGTAATGCAGAAACACAGGCTGCCGTATTGAGAAAAATAGAACGTATTTTGTTAGGGGTGGTGCTATGGTTTGCTGTGGGTTAACTTATATTTCACACTAAGATGTACAGGTATCATATGTGAAAGGCACAATTGTATGTTCATAATTAACCCATGATAGATATGAACATATGAAAATGTCTGATCTGTGGTGACGAATTAATGTGACAGCCTAAGCCAACATCTAGGAAAAGATATAAGTACTGTATGTATAATTATACACCAACTTTGAACTTACGCACACTGTGATAAAAATACATCATGCAATAGATCATCATAGTCTGCATATCCAATTCTTATATCAAAAAAGGAGAACAAGAACATGGTGTGTATAGAACGTGTTTCATACACGATCGTACACTAACGTTAGTTTTTTTTTCTCTCGGTCTCCCCTGCTCTAATAATATAAACTTGTTTAAGTTTGCTATCAAACATCTCGTTTGGTTTGAATTTTGTCATTTTTGTTCGCAACTATCTGTATATTAGCTCGCTGTCTTGTTGAATAAACTATCACAAGCATCTCTCTCCTCTGTAAGACCCCAACAGTTACATTGCCACATTAGCAACCCAAACCAAACTGTACCACCACCGTTATCAAAGTCGTGTTCCATTTTTCTTGACTGTGCAGCCAATGTCCCTAGGCCATATTGCATTAGGCTTTCCCTTTTTCAATAACCCTTTTACCCCCAGGCCTTTCGGAAATTTCCAACCCTTAATCCGCAAGGATTATTTTTTTTCTCGAACATTTTGCAGTATATTTTTTTTTAAATTGCTCTAACAGCCTTAATTTTTGTCATAGAGAGGTCAGGTTGGTCTCTTTCTCTTGGAAAATGCCTGAAGTTTCTCAAAGAATTATTAAAAATATGCAAAAAAAAAATTTTAATAGCATTTTTTTGCAAGGACGTACCGGTACGTCCATGGGGGTAAAGGGATGAGTTTTGTGAAACGTACCAGTACGTCCTTTGGGGGTAAAAGGGTTAATACAACATTATATAAGAGGACTTTGGGGGAGACTATTTCACCATGTTAATGCCTCTCGACTTGACTCCTGACTTCAGCATAACAGAAATGCTCTACCTCTTCTAACACCTATTTATCTATCCAAATAGAAATTGTTCCTTTTGAACAAATGTTTCAAAACAAAATCTCCTTAAGTCATTTAGAAACACTTGAAACCCAGCAGCCTAATGTTGTGGATAAGACATTTGAAGAGCAGTATGAGAATGAAAGCATAAGAGAATGAAAATATATTGCACATGAAGAGATGTGATTGCAAAGTCCAAGAGGGATATAAGAAGAAAAGGCAGATTGAAGGGTATTTCAAGTACAACGGAATGGGTGAGAAGAATAAGTAGGTGGTCAATGGGTATCTGTTTTTGGCTCTGGCAAAGTAGATCAGCGTGTGAAAGATTGTTACAGAAGTCAGATTACGGTAAATGTTTCAAGAATACTGGATTAGATCCTATAGCAATTATATGGAGTGCTGTAATCATGGCCCAAAGAATCATTTTTCTAAAATAGGTTAGGCTTTAAGAAGCCAATGTACATGTTGTGGAATGGAAGGTCACGTGGAGTGTGTGTGTATATAGTTAACCCTTTTACCCCCAAAGGACGTACTGGTACGTTTCACAAAACTCATCCCTTTACCCCCATGGACGTACCGGTACGTCCTTGCAAAAAAATGCTATGAAAATTTTTTTTTTTCATATTTGATAATTTTTCAAGAAAATTCAGGCATTTTTCAAGAGAATGAGACCAACCTGACCTCTCTATGACAAAAATTAAGGCTATTAGAGCAATTTAAAAAAAAATATATACTGCAAAATGTGCTGAGGAAAAAATGACTCCTTGGGGGTTAAGGGTTGGAAATTTCCAAAGAGCCTGGGGGTAAAAAATGTTATTTTCCTTAGTAAAATAGATTTTTTAATATACTTACCCGATGATCATGTAGCTGTCAACTCCGTTGCCCGACAGAAATCTAAGGTCGGGATACGCCAGCGATCGCTATACAGGTGGGGGTGTACACAACAGCGCCATCTGTGAGCAGGTACTCAAGTACTTCTTGTCAACAAGAACTCAATTTTCTCCTCGGTCCACTGGTTCTCTATGGGGAGGAAGGGAGGGTCCTTAAATTCATGATCATCGGGTAAGTATATTCAAAAATTTATTTTACTAAGGAAAATAACATTTTTCAATATTAATCTTACCCGATGATCATGTAGCTGATTCACACCCAGGGTGGTGGGTGGAGACCAGCATACATGTTAACATTAGAACCTAAGTATCCCGTATTTCATTTTAGCAGTTATTCAAAATAACAAACATAAAATAAATAAGTACCTGGTAAGGAAGTCGACTTGAACCATTACTCTGCCTTTTTTAAGTACGTCTTCCTTACTGAGCCTAGCGATCCTCTTAGGATGCTGAGCGACTCCTAGGTGCTGAAGTATGAAGGGCTGCAACCCATACTAAAGGACCTCATCACAACCTCTAATCTAGGCGCTTCTCAAGAAAGAATTTGACCACCCGCCAAATCAACCAGGATGCGGAAGGCTTCTTAGCCTTCCGTACAACCCAAAAACAACAATAAAAAGCATTTCAAGAGAAAGATTAAAAAAAAAAGGTTATGGGATTATGGGAATGTAGTGGCTGAGCCCTCACCTACTACTGCACTCGCTGCTACGAATGGTCCCAGGGTGTAGCAGTTCTCGTAAAGAGACTGGACATCTTTGAGATAAAATGATGCGAACACTGACTTGCTTCTCCAATAGGTTGCATCCATAACACTCTGCAGAGAACGGTTCTGTTTGAAGGCCACTGAAGTAGCGACAGCCCTAACTTCATGTGTCCTTACCTTCAGCAAAGCAAGGTCTTCTTCCTTCAGATGAGAATGGGCCTCTCTAATCAGAAGCCTGATGTAGTAAGAAACTGCATTCTTAGACATCGGTAAAGCAGGTTTCTTGATAGAACACCATAAAGCTTCTGATTGTCCTCGTAATGGCTTTGTCCGTCTTAAATAGTACTTAAGAGCTCTTACTGGGCAAAGTACTCTCTCTAGTTCGTTCCCCACCAAGTTGGACAGGCTTGGGATCTCGAACGACTTGGGCCAAGGACGAGAAGGAAGCTCGTTTTTAGCCAAAAAACCGAGCTGCAAGGAACACGTAGCCGTTTCAGATGTAAAACCTATGTTCCTGCTGAAGGCGTGGATCTCACTGACTCTTTTAGCTGTTGCTAAGCAAACGAGGAAAAGTGTCTTTAATGTGAGATCCTTAAAAGAGGCTGATTGAAGCGGTTCGAATCTTGCTGACATCAGGAACCTTAAAACCACGTCTAGGTTCCAGCCTGGTGTGGACAACCGACGTTCCTTTGAGGTCTCAAAAGACCTAAGGAGGTCCTGTAGATCTTTGTTGGTGGAAAGATCCAAGCCTCTGTGGCGGAAAACCGCTGCCAACATGCTTCTGTAACCCTTGATCGTAGGAGCTGATAGGGATCTTACATTCCTTAGATATAACAGGAAGTCAGCTATCTGCGTTACAGAGGTACTGGTTGAGGAAACTGCATTCGCCTTGCACCAGCTTCGGAAGACTTCCCATTTTGACTGATAGACTCTGAGAGTGGATGTCCTCCTTGCTCTGGCAATCGCTCTGGCTGCCTCCTTCGAAAAGCCTCTAGCTCTTGAGAGTCTTTCGATAGTCTGAAGGCAGTCAGACGAAGAGCGTGGAGGCTTGGGTGTACCTTCTTTACGTGTGGCTGACGCAGAAGGTCCACTCTTAGAGGAAGAGTCCTGGGAACGTCCACTAGCCATTGCAGTACCTCGGTGAACCATTCTCTCGCGGGCCAGAGGGGAGCAACCAACGTCAACCGTGTCCCTTCGTGAGAGGCGAACTTCTGAAGTACCCTGTTGACAATCTTGAACGGAGGGAACGCATACAGGTCTAGATGGGACCAATCCAGCAGAAAGGCATCCACGTGAACTGCTGCTGGGTCTGGAATCGGAGAACAATACATCGGGAGCCTCTTGGTCATCGAGGTAGCGAATAGATCTATGGTGGGCTGACCCCACAGGGCCCATAGTCTGCTGCAAACATTCTTGTGAAGGGTCCACTCTGTGGGGATGACCTGACCCTTCCGGCTGAGGCGATCTGCCATGACATTCATTTCGCCCTGAATGAACCTCGTTACCAGCGAAATCTTTCGATCTTTTGACCAAATGAGGAGGTCCCTTGCGATCTCGAACAACTTCCTCGAATGAGTCCCTCCTTGCTTGGAGATGTACGCCAAGGCTGTGGTGTTGTCGGAGTTCACCTCCACCACCTTGCTTAGCTGGAGGGACTTGAAGTTTATCAAGGCCAGATGAACTGCCAAAAGCTCCTTGCAGTTGATGTGAAGTGTCCTTTGCTCCTGATTCCACGTGCCCGAGCATTCCTGTCCGTCCAGTGTCGCACCCCAGCCCGTGTCCGATGCGTCCGAGAAGAGACGGTGGTCGGGGGTCTGAACAGCCAATGGTAGACCTTCCTTGAGAAGAAAGCTGTTCTTCCACCAAGTCAGTGTAGACCTCATCTCTTCGGAAATAGGCACTGAGACCGCCTCTAGCGTCATGTCCTTTCTCCAGTGAGCAGCTAGATGATACTGAAGGGGGCGGAGGTGGAGTCTCCCTAACTCGATGAACTGGGCCAGTGATGAAAGTGTCCCTGTTAGACTCATCCACTGCCTGACTGAACATCGGTTCCTTCTCAGCATGCTCTGGATGCATTCTAGGGCTTGATTGATCCTTGGGGCCGACGGAAAAGCCCGAAAAGCTCGACTCTGAATCTCCATACCTAGATAGACAATGGTTTGGGATGGGACGAGTTGGGACTTCTCTATATTGACCAGGAGGCCCAATTCCTTGGTCAGATCCATAGTCCATCTGAGATTCTCCAGACAGCGACGACTTGACGGAGCTCTTAAAAGCCAGTCGTCCAAATAGAGGGAGGCTCTGATGTCTGCCAAGTGAAGGAATTTGGCAATATTCCTCATCAGTTTGGTAAACACAAGAGGTGCCGTGCTTAGGCCAAAGCACAGGGCTCGGAACTGGTACACGACCTTTCCAAAGACGAACCTTAGGAAAGGTTGGGAGTCTGGATGGATGGGGACATGAAAGTACGCGTCTTTCAGGTCTAACGAGACCATCCAGTCTTCCTTCCTGACCGCTGCTAGGACCGACTTCGTCGTCTCCATCGTGAACGTCTGCTTGGTGACAAAAGCATTGAGAGCACTGACGTCCAGCACCGGTCTCCAACCTCCTGTCTTCTTCGCTACCAGGAAGAGACGGTTGTAGAAGCCCGGGGATTGATGGTCCCGGACTATGACTACCGCTCCCTTTTGTAGCAAGAGCGACACCTCTTGTTGCAACGCTAGCCTCTTGTCCTTCTCCTTGTAGTTGGGAGAGAGGTTGATGGGAGACGTTGCTAGAGGGGGACTGCGGCAGAACGGAATTCTGTACCCCTCCCTTAGCAACTTCACAGACTGAGCGTCTGCACCTCTGCTCTCCCAAGCTTGCCAGAAGTTCTTGAGCCTGGCTCCCACTGCTGTCTGGAGAGGAAGGCAGTCAGATCCTGCCTTTTGCGGACTTGGAACCCTTCTTGGATTTGCCACGGTGACTGTCGGCACAGGTACCTCCTCTGCTGGAGGTTCTGCCACGAAAGGGCGGGATGAACCTAGTTGCTGGTGTGTCCACTGCTGCAGAACGGAAAGGTCTAGGCACGGAAGGTAAAGCTTTAGCCTTACGTGCGGAAGATGCCATCAGGTCATGGGTATCCTTCTGGATCAACGAGGCAGCCATCCCCTTGATCAGCTCCTCCGGAAACAGACACTTGGAGAGAGGAGCAAACAACAACTCCGACTTCTGGCAAGGAGTGATCCCAGACGACAAGAAGGAGCAAAGATGTTCTCTCTTCTTAAGCACTCCCGACACGTACGAAGCCGCAAGCTCACCAGACCCATCCCGAATGGCTTTGTCCATGCTAGACATGATAAGCATGGCAGAGTCCTTATCCGAAGGGGAAGTCTTTCTGCTTAACGCTCCCAAACACCAATCGAGGAAGTTGAAGATCTCAAAAGCACGAAAGACTCCCTTCAACAGATGATCCATGTCAGAAAAGGACCAGCAAATCTTAGATCGTCTCATAGCCAGCCTGCGGGGAGAGTCAACCAGACTTGAGAAGTCGCCCTGGGCAGAGGCAGGAACTCCCAAGCCGGGTTCCTCTCCCGTGGCATACCAGACGCTAGATTTGGAAGCAAGCTTGGTAGGCGGAAAGATGAAAGCAGTCTTTCCCAGTTGCTTCTTGGACTGCAACCACTCTCCCATAACCCTCAAAGCTCTCTTGGATGAGCGTGCGAGGACAAGTTTGGTGAAGGCAGGAGCTGCTGACTGCATGCCCAGAGCAAACTCGGAGGGAGGAGAGCGAGGGGTTGCAGACACAAACTGTTCCGGATACAAGTCCCTGAACAAGGCAAGGACTTTCCGAAAGTCTAAGGAGGGAGGCGTAGACTTGGGTCCTTCTAAGTCGGAGTGCGGTTCATCCAAATGTGCAGCTTCGTCATCCGATACTCCATCATCCGAAAGCTGAGTAGGAAGTGGCAAAGGTGGAGCAGAAAGCTGAACGGCTGAATCCGGCAGCACGGGTGCATGCGTAGCTGCTGCGGATCCAACATCATGCCGCTGCTGGTCAGTCTGCGAGCTGGCAACAACAAAAGCAGAGTGCTGGTGCGTGGGAGGGACTGCCGTGGGTTGCGGAGCATGCCGCATTGTGTCAAAACACGGCAGCTCTACAGCACCTTCCCACTGCTGATGCGGTAGCTCACGCATGTCAACGGAGGGTGCAGCATGAACATGCGTCTGGCAGGGTGGACTGCGCATCGGTGGTGGAGCTCTCACAGGTGGAGTGTGGGAGCAGGCAGCTGCAGTATCTGCTGAGCGCACAACCATGGCAGATTGTAGGTTAACTGGTGCCGTGTCAACCTTCTCAGCACGATACTCCTGCATAAAGGAAGCAAGCTGAGACTGCATAGTCTGCAGCATGGACCACTTAGGATCTACCGTGGTTGGTGCAGCAACAGACAGAGTAGTTGCCTGCTGCGTAACCACTCTACCTCTCTTGGGAGGTGTGCAGTCTTCGGAAGACTGCGGCGAGTCCGAACTGACCCAGTGGCTACACCTGGGCCGTTGGACTCGCTCGGAAGGGACCTTACGCTTGAGAGGTCGTGAGACCTTGGTCCAACGTTTCTTCCGCGAAACTTCTTCCACAGACGAGGAATGACAGGGCTCATTCGTCTGTTTGTGGATGGGACGATCTCTGACAGATACGTCCGCAACCACTGAGGGTACATCCGTACGCTGATCAAGGCCTGCCGAACCCTTTGGTCCTTCGACATTGCTTCTCCCCTGGGCTTAGGAGCTTGCAAGAGGTCCCGGACTGGGAGGACGACTGGCACGAACAGATGTACCCTCATGCGCAACACTGACACTGACACTTTTCACTTCACTTGCACTCACAACACTTCCCACTGCACTTTGCGCTTTCAGCTCTTTGACATCTGCCAAAAGCTGATTACGGTCATTAGCCAATGACTCCACTCTGTCACCAAGAGCCTGAATGGCACGCATCATATCCGCCATGGAGGGCTGAGCACTAGTAGCAGGGTCGGGAGTCACCACTACAGGGGAAGGAAAAGGTTGAGGGGCATGGGGAGAGGAAAAATCAAAAGAGCGAGAAGAACTCCTCCTGATCCTATCCTTCTCTAGCCTACGTGCATTTTTAAGGAATTCGTTAAAATCGAATTCCGAAAGCCCAGCGCATTCCTCACATCGATCTTCCAATTGACAGGATTTACCCCTACAATTGGAACAAACGGTGTGAGGATCTATGGAGGCCTTCGGAAGACGCCTAGTACAAGCCCTAACACTACACTGCCTGTACTTAGGGACTTGAGACTGGTCAGACATCTTGAATTGTAGAAATAGTCAAGGGGGAATTCCAAAATCTAGCAAAGTTCGTTAACAATTAATCCAAATTAAATCAAAAAGCTTGCTAAGCTAATGATAAAGCTTCCTGAATAGCGAAGGCTAAAATCTAGAGCGAATACATCACCAAAATCGTGAAAAACAACTCCAGAATCAACAGCGTATCCAAGTAGGTCTTGCCGGTGGCACGACAGAGGAAAAATTGAGTTCTTGTTGACAAGAAGTACTTGAGTACCTGCTCACAGATGGCGCTGTTGTGTACACCCCCACCTGTATAGCGATCGCTGGCGTATCCCGACCTTAGATTTCTGTCGGGCAACGGAGTTGACAGCTACATGATCATCGGGTAAGATTAATATTGAAAAAAAAGGTTTAAGATGTGAAAAAGAGAATGTCAGGAATTTATTAAAAATGAAGTTTGGTAGACCTGGATATAAAAAGTGTTTGAAGAGATGCATTCTATACTTGAAAAGAATGCATACTGTATTCAAAAGATGAAAAAAGGTTTCACATGTAATGTAGTGATTGAGATGACAATATAAAAGATAAAAGGGATTTTGACGAAGGAAAAATCTATTTCTGGGGAGAGACCTGTGGCGCCCGGTGAAAAGGGGTCCTTCTAATACACTTTTCTGATAAAATCTTCCAATTATACCAGAGAAAGATAAAAGCATGGAATGCAGAGGTTACAACCCTCGCGCGAGCACCTTGTGGGTGTCGTGTATAAAGCAAAGGCGCGTGAAATCCACTATTCACAGGTTGTCTTCCATTTAGTTAATTCATTCGTCAAAGGGATGGGCCGATACAAAGGCCCTAGCCAACCTACCAGAGCCACGCCACCCACGCCCCGACGCGAGCGCCATCTGAACAACATCCTTCTTTTACTGTAGTATAAGTTGGAACGCAGCTTTGATTGATAGCCTCATGACAGGTAGGTATCAAGTAGTTTTTTTAAAACAATACTATTAACATCTGCAAAACAGGGGTAATACTCAGTATAAAATTTGTATAAAGTAAGGTTTCAAGATCATTATTTAAGGTAAAACTAAGTGTACTAAAGTGCCTGTTTGTTAACCCTTTTACCCCCAGGCTCTTTGGAAATTTCCAACCCTTAACCCCCAAGGGGTTATTTTTTTCCCAGCACATTTTGCAGTATATTCATTTTAAATTGCTCTAACAGCCTTAATTTTTGTCATAGAGAGGTCAGGCTGGTCTCATTCTTTTGAAAAATTTCTGATGTTTCTCATAAAGTTATGAAAAATATGCAAGAAAAAATGTAAATAGCAGTTTTTTCGCAAGGACGTACCAGTACGTCCATGGGGTAAAGGGATGGGTTTTGTGAAACGTACCTGTACGTCCTTTGGGGGTAAAAGGGTTAATGGGTACTTGTGTAAAATAAAGGTGAAAATGGATTAATTGCAGTTTTAGAGTTCAAGAAACATGTGGTGAAATAAATGGGTATTTGTCTAACTTCACCATGAATTTCTGGGTACAGAAGGAACTTTTCATTGGTATACGAGGGTAGGAAGAGATTTGAAAAATATGAAGTGGGATGAACATGAAAACTACAAAATATAAAAGCTACAGTGAATAAAAAAGGGATTTTGACGAAGGAAAAATATTTCTGGGCTCAACCTGTGTTGCTCCGTGAAATGCTCCTTAAAGCACCATTTCAAAGGTATAAATACTGCTAAATATACCAGAGAAAAAAGTTGCATGGAATGGCAGGAATATATCCAGCTTGCTCACCCCTAAAGGGTGTCGGTATTAAAACTGGGGCGAGTGATACCACTACCAGAGGTCCCTTTCCAATTAGACTTCTCCCTCCTCAAAATCCCCCGTTACTACGAGGCGTCGTCCACTACAGAAGACTAGCTGTAAGCACATTAGAAGAGTAAGGCAATCAAGAATAAAGAGAAGAAACATATGGCTATTATGAAACAGGAAGTTGTTCAAAAAATATTCAAGAAAATAAAAAAAAGCTTTAGAAATTTTCAAGGAATGCAGTTTAGTGTAAAGATTTACGAACAACTGGACCTGAATAAATAATGGAGGTTAACTCGGTTGAGTCCCTGGTTAGGCTGGGAGGAACGTAGAGAGTAGAGGTCCCCCTTTTTGTTTTGTTTCATTGTTGATGTCGGCTAACCCCCAAAATTGGGGGAAGTGCCTTTGGTATATGTATGTATGTATGTATGTCCTGTATCTATGCCGTATCACAATTTATTCTGGGTCAATACATACAAATATTCTACTAGTTGAATGAGGAGTGGAGAATAGAAATTGTTGCATAGTTTGAAAAGGTTAGCATGACCGATAATATTTATAGAAGTGACTCTTGAGAAGGATGATGCGGTCTCGAGTAAAGTGGCCTCTAGAGCAAATATGTCTTCATACTGACGTGGTAAGTGCAATATATATTTGGAAAGTTTCAAATGCTATATTACCGTATGAGATTTACCAATGTGTGTAGACTAAGTGAGTAAGAGTGGAGACAAATGTACAGTATAGCTAAATCTAAAAGCGAAAAGCATGTCAAATTTATTTAATCATACATATACCAAGGCACTTCCCCAAATTTTGGGGGGTAGCCGACATCAACAAATGAAACAAAAAAGGGGACCTCTCCTCTCTACGTTCCTCCCAGCTTGACAAAGGACTCAACCGAGTTGATAGTTGAGGAATAAAGAATTTATTTCGAGTTCATTAGATTAAATATTGTATACATTAAGTTGATTTATTAAGTTAAAAATGTAGATAAGTTTTTTAACAAAACAGTACTTTTACTATGAAAAGTGGAGGTTAATATGTTCTAACCCTTTTACCCCCAGGCAATTTGGAACTTCCATCCCTTAACCCCCAGGGTTTTTTTTTTCCAAGCACATTTTGCAATATATTTTTTCAAAATTACTCTAACAGCCTTAATTTTTGTCATAGAGAGGTCAGGTTGGTCTCATTCTCTTGGAAAATGCCTGGAGTTTCTCAAAAAATTATCAAAAATATGCAAAAATAATTTAAATAGCAGTTTTTTTGCAAGGAAGTACCGGTACGTCCATGGGGGTAAAGGGACGAGTTTTGTGAAACGTACCAGTACGTCCTTTGGGGGTAAAAGGGTTAAAAAGATAGTACTGTATGCGAGTGAATTTCAAAATTATTATTAATGGTAAAACAGTGTATGAAAGGGACTATATAAGAGCGTAACCAGGAAAATAAATTAAAGAAAAAAATAAATAAATGTATGATTACTTTTGATCCCTATAAATTCCAATCCTGCTATTTTCCATGTTGGGCTTATAGCATCCTGCTTTTCCAACTAGGGTTGTAGCTTGGCAAGAAATAATAATTATAAATATAATATATCAGGCCTAACGTGGGCATCACTCATTGGGCTCCAACTCAACTGGGTCCAGAAAGAAGTGTGAGTGAGGTTAGACTTTACGGTTTGGCAGTGTGGCATGGACGATGAATTGAAGACTTTGAGAAATGAACTAAGGAAGAGAGAAAATAAGGATGAAATATTTGGGAAGGAAAACGAGTACCGAGGAGGTTAGTGAAAGGGATAAAAAAACAGAAGGGGTTCCGTGAAAACCTCAAAGGAAATAATGAAAGATGGGATAGCATACACAGAAAATGGGAAGAATTGAAGGTACAGAAAGAGATGGAAAAAATGAAAGCAAGGATAGCATACATTAAGAAAATGTGAAGAATTGAAGGTGCATAAAAAGAAGACAGAAATAATGAAAGAAAGAATAGCACACATTAAGAAAATGTTTAGAATTCAAGGTGCAGAAAAAGAAAAAGAAACAATGAAAGCAAGTATAGTATACATTAAGAAAATGCGAAGAACTGAAGGTGCAGAAAAAAAAGATGGAAATAATTAAAGAAAGGATAGCACACATTATTAAGAAAATGTTTAGAATTGAAGGTGCAGAAAAAGAAGACAGAAATAATGAAAGAAAGGATAGCATACATCAAGAAAATATGAAGAATTGAGGGTGCAGAAAAAGAAGACAGAAATAATGAAATAAAGGATAGCATACATTAAGAAAATGTGAAGAATTGAAGGTGCAGAAAAAGAAGACAGAAATAATGAAAGAAAGGATAGCACACATTAAGAAAATGAGAAGAATTGAATTTGCAGAGAAAGAAGAAAGACAACTCTTGCAATAGCATCCTGGAATGTGAATACGAGTACAAGAAAAATTGCATCAAAGTGCAAGGCTGTGAGAAAAGTACTATGTAAAAGCAAATATGTGAGAGTACTCATCAATGGATACAAGTCAAGATAAGAAAGCAGAGAGGATGGGAGAGTCAAGAGTAACAATGTACAGAAATAATGTTAACAGAAGTAATAGCTTATGGCTTTCTCTACTTTACATCTGTTGTTACTAGGGTTATCAACAAACTTCAAGGCCTCTATAATAATACCAAAGTATTGTCTGAAAAGAGTGAGGTATGTGGAGATGCAATAAGCAAAGATTAAAGGTGCAAGAACTAGGCAGTTTCTTTTGTTAATTATGTATGGGAAGTACGCCATTTTTAAAAGACTATTACGAGTGCGAGTGAGAAAGGTCGAGTGATCGGGCGAGAAGAATAAAAAGATACGAGAATAAGATAGAAGGGAGAGTTTGTAGAAGGAAGGGGAAAATGATTGGAGATGTATATGGCATAGACTGGAGACAGGGAATGCGGATGTAAGGGACGAGAATTTAAATATTTCATACGTGTGAGAGTTTACCCATTTGAAAATGAAGTATAGGAACGAATGGAAGATCATGAGTTATAATGTAGTGTGTTTGTGGGAGAGAAAGCAGAGGAAAGTATCCAAGAGCAAATGACTTACAGTATTGTATAGATTCATTAACGTGTAACTCGGTGAATGTTATGGCAAAGTTTCTGGATAAATATTACGGGAATGAAAGTGAGAGAACTAGACTGTAGAAGATTATATAATGTACCAGGAATGGTAGACTGAACACACACGAGACCAAGTCATGAAAAGGATACAAGAATGAATGAATGAAAGTCAAATTTAAAAGGGGTTTTAGGTGTAACAGAATGGGTCATAACTTGAATGAAGGCAGATATACGTTTTGGTTGCAGAGAAAGGGCATTGTGTGAATTAGCACAGCAAAGCAAGTTAAACACCACCAGTGTAAAAAGTTTGGCCATAAAGCAATAGTATGTGGATTCAATTCGTAGGGGTGCTGAAATTGTGGTCACCAGAGTCATTCTGCTAGGATGTACAATAATACAAAACATGATTATGCAAACTGCGGCATTGCTGGTTGTGTAACGCCCATGTATAGGAGACTTAGATTAATGAAAAAATTAATATCAGGAATGGATGGTGGTAATATTAGGAGAAATGGATAAAAGGTGATAAAAGTAACACAAAATAATTGACCTCAGTGATTTGTGTAGGGGTCAGTATAAGTGGCTGCGAATGACAAGCCAAATTTACAGCAGAGGAACAAATAGCTCGATAAAAGGTCAGATTTTGAGCAAAAAGAATATGACATGAGTAAGAGTGTATGAAAGACCAAGTAGAAGTAGATTCTGTACTAGAGCATGAATGTGGTTATGAATAACAGTGCAAGACATATTTAGAGAGGAATAAAGTTATTTTTAATGAATATATTTCATGATTTAGTAGCCTGTTTCCAAAAAATCCATCTTCTTTTACAGCTTGGTTTGAGAGAACAGTTCTAGACAAAATGGATAGCATATTTAAAGTGCTGGCATAACTAAAGTGTTCGTTAGTCTAATTTCATGTTGAGCCAGGTAGCCTATGCGGCATAATTAGTCTATATGGCATATCACTCTAAACACAAAGAAGCGGCTTCTCAAATCACTAGTTTTCCCCATCGCATCATACGGCTCAGAATGTTGGGTTTTAAAAGCTACAGATCGGAAAAGATTAGAAAGTTTTGAACTATGGTGTTACAGAAGAGTCCTTAGGATAAGCTGGATTGAGAAAAAGACTAACGTGGAAGTTCTACAAAAGATCAATATCGAAAAAAGATTACTTGACATTTTGGATGAAAGAAAACTAACTTTTATTGGACACCAGGTTCGGAAACACAATACTCTGGAAAGAACGCTACTAATTGGATCAGTCTATGGTACAAGAACGAGAGGAAGGCCTAAAACTAGACTGAGTGACAATATCAAGGAGATGTGCGGGCTAACGATGGTGGAGTTGGAAAGGAAGGCTCAAGACCGGAATGAATGGAGAAGTTTTGTGCAGAGGGCCACGGCCGTTCGACATCAAACATCCCGTAATTGATGATGGACAAAATGGTGAACAACCTACTATTTATGGAAGTAAAGTATGGAGGTTAAGTCTGAGAAGAAGGATGCCGTAATGTTGAAGAAGTAGAAGAGAAACAAGAGGAATAAAATTCACCGTATGTCCAAGGAAAAGATCACGACTGGTAAACAACAAAGGAAAAAATAAAAGCAAGAAATTACCTAGTGGTAGATATTGTTACTTAAGGGATATAGCATAAAAAGATGTGCATTGGATGACACAGTTTGTTTAGTCCGAGGTTTAAGATACCCAAAATACACAAAGTTCAGTGGCTAAGCTCTAAGATACATACAACTTCTGGAAATCATTCTGGATATGGAAACACTAAGAGCAACCCCTGGTTGCAGGTGAAGTCCCCTGCATGGTGATCAGTGGAAATATTCATTCTGTTCCTAAAATAACTAATTTTGCTTAGACTCAATATTTTTTAACTTTTTTGTTCAAATATTAGATATACAAAATGTGTGCAAGTATTAATAAAATATTTTAATCATATAATTTTATGTTTTTTCTTTGAGAAAAGGTTAGTATCCTGCAGCAAGTTCATCACAGATCCCATCCAGAAGAACAAATCACAACTTTATACTTACCCACATTTAAAAGAAGAAATATAAGAGAAATGTTCAGTGGCTGACATAAAAAGTGATAAATTATTTTCAAAGTTGTGCATTGCTTCACAAACTCGGAATGAAAATCTTGAGGAATTTTTTAAACAGGAAAACCAGCCATGGTTGATCTGGACAGCATTTTGGGTCGCAGCCATAAAAGGTTTAGAACCACTGGTCTAAGGAATATGACTGGTGTATCTCGAGTAGACAGGGTTAGGAACGAAGTAGCGAGGGTGAGAACGGGTGTAAGAAATGAGTTAGCAGCTAGAGTGGATATGAATGTGTTGAGGTGGTTTGCCCATGTTGAGAGAATGGAAAATGGCTGCCTGCTAAAGAAGGTGATGAATGCAAGAGTTGATGGGAGAAGTACAAGAGGATGGCCAAGGTTTGGGTGGATGGATGGAGTGAAGGAAGCTCTGGGTGATAGGAGGATAGATGTGAGAGAGGCAAGAGAGCGTGCTAGAAATAGGAATGAATGGCGAGCGATTGTGACGCAGTTCCAGTTGGCCCTGTTGCTTCCTCCGGTGCCTTGGATGACCGCGGAGGTAGCAGCAGTAGGGGATTCAGCATTATGAAGCTTCATCTGTGGTGGATAACGGGGGAGGGTGAGCTGTGGCACCCCTAGCAGTACCAGCTGAACTCGGTTGAGTCCCTTATCAGGCTGGGAGGAACGTAGAGAGGAGAGG
Source organism: Palaemon carinicauda (assembly GCF_036898095.1). Lineage (NCBI taxonomy): Eukaryota > Metazoa > Arthropoda > Malacostraca > Decapoda > Palaemonidae > Palaemon > Palaemon carinicauda. The sequence continues at coordinate 457,804 of NW_027170871.1, forward strand.
TCCCCTTTTCTGTTGCATTTGTTTGATGTCGGCTAGCCCCCAAAATTGGGGGAAAGTGCCTTGGTATATGTAGTTAACCCCTTCAGTAAAGAAGAATTGTTTGGTAATCTCAGTGTTGTCAGGTGTATGAGGACAGAGGGGAATCTGTAAAAAATAGGCCAGACTATTCAGTGTATGTGTAGGCAAAGGGAAAGTGAACCGTAACCAGAGAGAAGGATCTAATATAGTACTGTCTGGCTAGTTAAAGGACCACATAACACTCTAGCAGTAGTATCTAAACAGGTGGCTGGTGCACTGGCCAACCTACTACCTTCATTGCAAGGTCTTTAGGGGATTTATTCTTAATACTTCTCAGAAGTACCTAAAACCACAAATTAATTTATCATCATCATCTCGACTATGCCTATTGAAGCAAAGGTCCTCATTAATTAAACAAACTAATAATGTTACCACATATCTTGCGAAATTTGAGAGAGAGAGAGAGAGAGAGAGAGAGAGAGAGAGAGAGAGAGAGAGAGAGAGAGAGAGAGAGAGAGAGAGAGTTCCTAGCTATAAAGATCTAAATATTATACTCACTATGCAGTTATTGAGACTACCAGGCCTTTCAGATCCCAAGGTATTTTTTTTCATCTCTTAGTTCGAACCTTTTCCAAAATATTCGTCGATTCTTTGGCTTTCATCAATGCCAATCTTCACGACCTGTAAATGAGAAAAAAATTGTCAATATTTCTCTCTTGAAAACCACAAGAATATTAAAACATGATCTTGTTATGATAACTGATCTAAGTACACAACTTTTTCATGTCTGTACATTAGAATCAACACATGAAACAACAAAGTATACTTTTTAAATGCATGTTCCATAGAGTACAAACCAATCTCTGCCTATTTTATTTACAAACCAATATCAACCAATATCTGCCTAACTTTTGTACACCCATTGGACCAGAAAACATTTTAAAGAACCTGTAATATGATCTGGTCCATTAACTTCGACAATCATTGAAGATCCCAGAGAAGGAGGGCACTCCAAAATCAAACCATTGTTCTCTAGTCTCAGATAGTGCCATAACCTCTGTACCAGGGTCATCCTCCACTATCTTAGGTTGGAGTTCTCTTGCTTGAGGATACAATCAGGCAGACTATTCTAGGTTTCCTTATTTCCTTTCATCCCTGGACTATTTGCCCTTTTGGGTTTATAGCCTCCTGCTTTCCTAACTAGGGCTGTAGCTTAGCTAGTAATAACAATAATAATAAAGACAAGAACAGTTATGAACTCGGGGTCAGCCAGGGGTAAAATGGCATGACCAAGAGAAGTTGAAATTGCCCCAAAGACGATTTACCAGAAGATTGATACCTGAAGAATGCAGCAGTTTCCAAAAGAATATAACCAATGAAACCATTGGGATAGAAAGCAGAATATAAAAAGATCTGTATCATGGGGTTGGACATATTTCTATTTAAGGGATCATATATATTACTGTATTAGATTTTGGATAATTATTGATGCCATTTCTCTTTAGGTGATGAAAATTTCAAATCTAGACGGTACGGCGATTCCTTAAGACATACTAAACGCACATGACTCTTGAGCTTCATGTCTTGCATGATGTCTGAGGAGCAGTCAAACCAAGGAGAGGAAGATTGGAAGATTATAGGCCAAAAAGTTACTGTTTATATTGCTTAAGTAATCATCTTTAATTATAAGTTTAGAAAACCTGATACAGTATTTTACTTAAAAGTAATCAGCCACCATATTGTGGTTCACCTATTTATTTCTCAGTACATCTTGGATTTATGAAGACCTGTAAATCTATATCACGGACTCCTCTTTATATACCAACTATTTTATTGTAAAGTGACTTTATTGGGTTTATAAAAGCTTAAATTTATAAGGCTAATAAATAAATATGGAAAATTATATTGAAAAAATTGGGAAAAATCCATCTGCATGTACTTTAGAGCTTTCCCAGAGGGACTTGGAACATAAGACTGAGATAGCCAAAAGATTACTGTACTGTGCTGTGGAATTAAAAGGTACCTTTACTTTACTCACTAAAATAGAGGGTGAGAAAGAAGAAACGCTGTTAGACCAATATAAAATAATAGCCGAATGTGATACAGAAGGAAAATTGAACATTAATTCTAGATAAACCAACAAATTAAAATGGATGGCAGTAATCAGAACCGGGTGTCCAAAATACTTAAGAGAATTGTTACATATTGCGCAGCCAACAAATCGTGTCGACACGATAATAATTACAGATGGCTTTAAACTGTTGGAACCTAGATGTATGTCTACTTTAGGCTCCAGAGCCTTTAAATATGCAGCCTCGAGACTATATAATAAGCTCCACGAAACATTCGAATGATTGAAGACATTAAGGTTTTCAAGAGGAAACTGAAGACTTTCTTATTTCATGAATCTTTTCGCAGTGACGATTCAACAGTAAATGAACAATATGCAATACGAAATGTTAAATACTCTGAACGAACAAGGTAAACGACAGTGGAGGTCCTGTAGAGAGTGGGGTTCCCTTGCTATATGGGACGGGAAAAGCAGCCATCAAAGTAAAGTAAAAGTAAGTAAAGAAACAGTTCTGGCTCAAGGTTAACCAAAAGAGGATTATTTTGTATAAAAATTGCACCATAACATCTAAGAGTTGGTACAGATAAGATAACCACCACTATGTAAGGATGCAAATTAATGAGGAAAACAATGTTGCTTGTGTCTATAACAATACAGCAAGACAGGAGAAGATGGAAGTCTTTGAGGTCACAGGGGAAAAGGTTCTTTATAAGGGTTATGTATCTGGACATTGCCTACTTACAAAAAGGAATGAAGCTCCCAAGAGAATACCTTTAATTGAGAGTTGATAGAAAAACACATGTAACACCCAAGTACTGTATTTCTTAAAAGAAAAACTTCAATTAAATTCAAAATATCAGTCATGTTACATTAAGAGTGGCACTGCTCGATGGTAACGAAGATAAAATGGTATGGATTAAAAGTTGAAAGGCAAAAAAATTAACAATATATTGCCAACTATTTTGGACCAAGCACCTTCAAAAATGAACTAGAAGTTTATCCAAACTGGCTTAATCTTCATTTATAGGGCAATCACACAAAAGACTGCCAGGTATATAACCCCTACACATTTCACATTACCAACTGAATAGTCAACCAAAAGGAAACCAAGTGAAATAAGAAGTTGATCAAGACAGAACTTGGAAAGACATAAGATACAAAATTTTCAAGACTATATGAGTCTTTGGATCACACTGACAGATATGATTTATGAATTTGTGCTTTATAAGACAATACTGGGGTCTGTGAACCCATTTCAAGTGCAGGAAAACTGAGCAGCTATGATAAACAGTAAAGGGTAAGAGACTGGACAGCAAAGACGGAAGAAAGGAACCAGGAATTGAGGTAAAGTAGAACGATATACAGAAGGTGCCGATCGAATGCTGCAAAGACTTAAGCAATGCCTAAAGTGCCCTGGAGGAGGAGCACTGGTGACAAAACCCTCCTACAAATAGAAATATGCATCAACATGGCAATCGAGACATCAATTTTATAGTAAACTGGAAAGGAAATATTGCCATTGTAGCTTAGGAGCTGTGATTTGTGATACAGAATTTCAGCTATAAGGCCCAGAGCTCTAAATGGGGAGATCCTTCAGAGCAGAGGTGCAAACTTAGGAGGAAATCCCCGCTGTTATATAATTAAGTATAGAGACATCTGATAGAGGAGAGAAATTGTGAAAAGTAGTATAGTGCAGCCAATATCCAAAAGGACCCTTCTAACATACAGTGCTATGATACTGGACCCACACAAGGCTAAGATTAAAATTATTTACCTTAAATACTCACCTAATACAATTAAATAAATAGCCTATGATTGTTTGGAACTAATATTAAGATTGTCTTGGAAATTAATTCACTCCTCCCTAAAGTAAACTTTATAATCATAATTTATATAATCTATTACACTTTACCCAAGCATTAAAATTTACAACAACCTAGCAGTGCTTTATCAAATATCTAAGGACATAAAATGATGGAAAATATTAAAATAAGTAAAACCTTCATCAGTCGTGGTGCCATGTGCTACAGTTACATTAGAGGTGGCTTCCTGGACCGTTACTCTTGACATTTCTGAAAAAACCATTTGAAGATATTAGACATTTGTCATCAATTTCAAAACAGGTTCACATAAGATTCATTAAAACTTCAAATGTGACAAAAAGCAGGATATATCCTTTGTTAACTTCCAATAATATTGAAACCTATCTTTCACTTGTTTAGATCAGACATTTAGTACTATAAAATTTACATTTCCAGAATAGTCACTATTGACAGGCTGTGGCTTGACATACAGCATAAATTAACTAAGGTTATAAACATAGTAAATGAAAACTTTAACATAATGAATCAAAGAATACTAACTACTCCACCAGCGGATTCAAGGCAGAAATCCACAGTTCCTCCCCCTCGAGAAGCTTTGGCTTCTTCCTCCTCTCCTCTGAAGAGGGAGTGAGGAGTTCCTCATCAGCGGAGGCTCAGCATAGTCGTTCCGCTTCCAAAAGCTTGATAGTGTATAGATCTGAAAGTAAATCAATTATTATTCCAAATATTACATGTAAAGTACAGTATACTACCAAGTGATTTACATAATTTATAAAGAAAAAATTGCAATTTCTTCACACAGACCTCATATGACATTTTTGTCTTAATTTGTAATTAATTAACCCTTTTACCCCCAGGCTATTTTGGAAATTTCCAACCTCGGTATGAAATTTCAATTCATTTGGTTGTAATACCAGGGCACAGGAGACCAGAATCTAATTTATTTTGTCAGAAAATGGCAAAAAAACTAAAATTATTTTGGTATGTATCGAAAGAAAAAATTTAAACGCATCTGGGTATTTACCCACTCGACCTCTGTGCCAAATTTCAAGTCATTTGGCCCAGCAATGACTAAGATGAATTGATTGGAAGATTTGGCAGCAGGAGGCGAAGAAACATTCGGGAAAAACAATATATGTCCCTCACATGGAGTGAGGTATGAAAATCAAACCATTGTTCTTTAGTCTCGGGTAATGCCGTAGTCTCTGTACCATGGTTTTTCACTGTCTTGGGTTAGAGTTCTTGTGCTAGAGGGTACACTTAGGCACAACATTCTTTCCTTTATTTCCTTTCCTCACTGGGCTATTTTCCTTGTTGGAGCCCTTGGGCTTTTAGCATCCTGATTTCCCAACTAGGGTTGCATCTGGTATACAAGCTTTGAGATAAATTATTTAATCTTATACGATGAGTAATTGGTCCTTAACCCTTTTACCCCCAAAGGACGTACAGTACTGGTACGTTTCACAAAACTCATCTCTTTACCCCCCATGGACGTACTGGTACGTCCTTGCAAAAAAACTGCTATTTAAATTTTTTTTTTGCACAATTTTCATAATTTTTTGAAACTCCGGACATTTTCCAAGAGAATGAGACCAACCTGACCTCTCTAAGACAAAAATTAAGGCTGTTAGAGCAATTTAAAAAAAGATACTGCAAAATGTGCTTGAAAAAAAAAATAACCCCGGGGGTTAACGATTGGAAAGTTCCAAATACCCTGGGGGGTAAAAGGGTTAAGAGCTGCTTACCATAGCTAGTCTCTCTTCTACCAAGAAAAAATAGCCACTGAACAATTACAGTGCAATAGTAAACCCCCCTTTCAAAATTGCTGGAATATGTCATTCTTGAACAACTATAGTCCATTTTTTTTTAGCGAGGCAGATTTGCACCGACTCGCAGCGGTGCCCTTTTAGCTCGGAAAAGTTTCCTGATCGCTGATTGGTTAGAATTATCTTGTCCAACCGATCAGCGATCAGGAAACTTTTCCGAGCTAAAAGGGCACCGCTGAGAGTCGGTGCAAATCTGCCTCGCTAAAAAAAATTTACTATAGTTCGTCACTTTTAAGATTCGAAGCATTGCCACACAACCGTTCAGCATACAGACAATTATATTTTCATTTGCTGTTATAAATGATCGGCTCAAAACGATGGATGTAAACAAATTTGGTATCTTGATATTGCCCCGATCTTGGCGCTACTTTCGATAGTTGTGCACGAACTGCTACTCAATGATTTAAGGGCCAATGGTATCGAAGATGAAGCCTTTGAGTATCTAAAAGATTACTTGGTTGACAAACTACTGTCTACGAACTGGAAACTCATTTATCATAAGAACCATTAAAAAAACGGGTACCCAAGGGATGTGTACTAGGCCCAGTCTTATTCTTTACCTATACTTTAGATCTATCAAATGTATGAAGTGGAGTTTAAACTGTTTGCGGATGATACACAACTTTACCTGGCGTACAGGAGAACGTGGGGCGCATATGCGCATGAGGGCATGCATAGCGCGTGATGGCGCTATGCTTCTGTTGGAGCGTAATGCGCACGTTGGCGTGTACGCCCTTGATGCCCTGTGTTAGGGTTTAGTGATGGGGTCTGACGAGCTACTAAAGAGCGATCGCCAGGTCTCGTTGGCGCGCAACAGTGTGCTTTGGTGGAGCCTTGTTAGGCCCATGTAGAAACGGCGACGGCAGGTCGGCAGGTCTGTCGGGTGGAAGGTCGACGTGTCCTTTAAAAGGACAACCTTCCACTGAAGGAGATCGCGAATGATCTGCAGAAAGGTCCAGGACCAATGCAGGAGCAGTGATGGATGATTGGTCTCGAGGCTCCTCTGCGGTGGTCTGCATCGAAGATGTTGAACAAAAGAGGCGCCTCCTCACTGCAGGTGAAGGAAGGCCTCTATGGCGGAGAAGAAGGCCGGTCCTTCCGACGAATGCGCCCTCTGGGGGCCGTTGGATCAGCAAGCTGACCTTCTGCAGTCCTCCGAAGAGGAGTCTCTGTAAGTGAACTTCCCCAAGGGGGAGAAACACCAGCAGGAGAGGACTGTTGGACTTAGTTTCTCCCTCGTAGGTTGAGCAAGCACAGGAGAAACTAAGCCTTCAGCTACTGCGGGATGTGAAGAGGCAGAGGTATTAGGAGATACCACAACGTCAACAATTGACAGAGGATCAACCTCTGCCAAAGTCGGCGATTGCTTGAAATAAAAAATAAATAAGATTATTCATGAGACCTTTATATCTTCATAGATTATACTTCCTGTAATTGCAAGTTTGGCCTTTTCTGTCTTAAAGCGGAACTAACTGAATACATTAATATAATGTGATTTACTCGAGCAGGGAAAGTTATTCAGTGCAATCATGAATTTTTTTTTCAAATCTAACAATTCTTTTTCAAACAGATAAAAAGCATGAAAACTATGAATGACAGGCAATATCTTAAAAGAAAATACTTATTTGTACGAATGTAATGAACAACTATAACACTAACAGTACAGTACAATAAAGAACATTTTTATCAATTTTTCTATTACCTACATTATGCAGTACTGTACACACATCCGTGTTGCAAACTTTCAGATTCACAAACAACTACCGCAAGTAAGAAATATGTTCAAACTCCGTGGAGTTATAATTTTGTAATTTGCGCCACTCCCGACTGGGTCCTGATCCAGCCGCGGCCAATGGTAGGCAGCACCAATCCGCTGTGTTCAAAATCTATTGTGTTTGCTACTGTGATATTCGTGGCTGTTTGTGCGTATTACCTCCGCCTTAATACCATAAATTACAATAACATTATCTATGACTGATAAGCAGATTGCTAGTGGTAGTGCAATGAAGCACAAAGATTAGTGGCGATGCTACTAATGTGAAAAAATGGCGTGCCATTTCAGTGGAAATGAAAGTAGCCATTATCAAGAAACCAGATAGCGATGAGAAGGTAAATATTGCACGTGTACTTCAAATAAATTGTTCAACAATTTGCAAGTTATAAAACTATGAGCTATCTGATGACGGCGAATTATCTCTGCTATTGCAAGAGAAATGGTTTAAACGAGAGAGAGAGAGAGAGAGAGAGAGAGAGAGAGAGAGAGAGAGAGAGAGAGAGAGAGAGAGAGGTTTGAGTACGCAATGTTTTATGATAAGACATTTGAAAGTAATTTGCATTTTTCCTAACGAAACAAACCTGGAGTTATTTATAGGGGATATTGCTTTGGGCGTAGCTGAAAGAAGGGCCATAAGATTTTATCGAGGGATAACTAACCCAACCGCTAGATGGCAGGAGGGTTAGGGGTAGCCGGCTAAACCGCTCGCTCACACACCACCTGGGCTGATCACCCTCTTTGCTTGCAGGCAGGACTTTCTTGGGGGAGAGGGCTAGCAGGCCAATTTGTATAAATACATAATTGTCATTTGTTCCATCACTCTATACAAACTCTCGCAATTTATAGGGGACGACTTACCTCGTAAGAGGGAGGAAGTCTGTGCCAACTGACTTGGCCTTTGACCGAGGTTCTCTCGTTACGATATGGATTGTTAGCAGTAGGAACCATGCGCCTTATAAAAATGTTGTACACTAGCGACCTGCGCAAGCTGTGTGTTTGCAACACTAGCAATGTGGCTGGTCTAGGTACGGGTTCTCAGTCATAGGAAGCAGAGTACTAGACCTCATCCAATTTCTTCTCGCTAGGAGTATTGGGGACCCAACATATATAATTTCTATACTAAATTATTCAAAGAAAATGGATCTAACCTGCAGAGAGGCGAGGTCAGCTGTGCCGAGTACCATGATGATGATTCCCCAAGGGAGAGGAAGGTGAAGGATTGAAAGAAACCAATCATTCTAACTCACAGACTAACCTGAGTAACCTCGGCCCTCAATCCAGTTAATTCTAATAGCCAGGCCTTCTCCATCACGAGGCTCAATACTACGCAGTACTCTAGACGTTATATTCCAGCTGTGAACAAGTTGTGGAATGATCTTCCTAATCGGGTGGTTGAATCAGTAGAACTTCAAAAGTTCAAAGTTGGAGCAAATGCTTTTTTGTTGACCAGGCGGACATGAGTCTTTTTATAGTTTATTTATGACATATTTATTTTTGATGATATGACGTTGTTACTTATTTTAGAATGATTTATTGTTAATAAAATTTTTTTTTTAGGAGCCAAAGGATTGGCAAAAAGACGGGAGCCAAGGTTGAATAGCCAACATCTGACTCTTCAATTCTTCATTGTTATTAAAAAAGTGAGTTAAACTTTTATTGAATTTGTCATAAAATAAATTCGATGAACCAAGTGAAAGGTGGTGACTTAAAACATGTCTGTAAGTGCTAAGTAATTATGTGAGAAATCTGATATTTTTATTATCACCTTAAAAATCTTTAATGAATAAATGGACTAATAGGTCAGTTTATGTTTGTATCATCCAAAATTGGATGCTATGGTAGGTAAATAATTTTCAGCTCTTCCTCAATCTAGGGAAATTATTTTCAGTTGTTCCGTAACTGACATAAAAACCACGCTATTTAATAGGGGTATTACTTTCGGCGTAGCTGAAGTGACGAGCCACTAAAATTTAACGAAGGTTTACTATCCACACCGCTAGTTAGCGGGGGTAGGGGAGGGTAGCTTGCTACCCCCCCCCCCCCCTCACACACCTGTGCTTGAGCTCACTTTGCTCTTGGCTCGGATGGTAGACGGACTTGTCCTCTCTCATCCTCGCCTCTCTCTTGGCAGCCATTAATGCTTTTTTTTTGCTTTTTCTTTGACAAGTTTGTATGTGAAGTTGGCCTCTGCGATTATGCGCACCTGCCCTGAATTACCCGACCGCCCCTGCGGAACATTCATGTCGGCAGTCGAGACAGGACCCTCGCACCCTTTGCCCTTACTGTAGAGGCCAACGGTGTGATAGTAATAATAAGTGTGGTGAGTGTAGGGAGTGGTCTATCTCCCAGTGGGAGAGGTTTTCTCGGCGACGTAAGAAGAAGTCCAGGCGGGATATTTCTCCTTGGTAGGTTTCTTTGAAAGGAGAAAAACCCAAGGACACTTCTTCCGTTTGCCCAAACCTCCTCCGAAGCTCCCACTCGATCGGTCTCTTTCGAGAGACCGTTGAGTGGTACCATAGACCATGGTTCTGTTTTCCAAGCTCAGGGTTCGAGAGATGGCGTTGCCTCCCCTAGCGAGGCAGCTCCACCTCTTCCCCCGGGGGAGGATGTGTCATTAACCAATCTCTTTCAGCTTTGGTTTTCCTTGGGGCTCGAGGGTTTGCCCTCCAAGGAAGCATTACTTTACTACATCTGATTGGGTGCCGCTGTCAAGCAATCGCCGACTTTGGCAGAAGTTGATCCTCTGTCAATTGTTGACGTTGTGGTATCTCCTAATACCTCTGCCTCTTCACATCCCGCAGTAGCTGAAGGCTTAGTTTCTCCTGTGCTTGCTCAACCTACTAGGGAGAAACTTAAGTCCATCGTCAGCCTCTCCTGCTAGTGTTTCCTAGTTTCCTTTCCTCACTAGGCTATTTTCCCTGTTGGAGCCCCTCGGATTATATCATCTTTCTTTTCCAACTTGGGTGTAGCTTAGCAAGTAATAATAAAAATAATACAATCATATATTCAAGTTTTGTCAGGGTTCTACTTTATCCCAATAATTAGCACTATGAACCAACTTTAGCTGGAACAGGGAAAATACCCCAGTGAGGAAAGGAAATTAGGAAATAAACTACAAGAAAAGTTTAAGCACAACAATATCATTAAAATAAATCATACATAACTATAAAGAATTCAAAATATCAAGAGGAAGAGAAATAAGATAGAGTAGTGTGCCCCAGTGTACCCTCAAGCAAGCTATCTCTACCCAAAGACAGTGAAGACCATGGTACATAGGCTATGGCACTACCCAAGACTAGAGAACAATGGTTTGATTTTGGAGTGTCCTGCTCCTAGAAGAGCTGCTTACCGTAGCTAGAGAGTCCATCAAGGGATTCAGTAATTAAGGGTTTAAAAGCAGCAAATAATATTGATGTAAAGAGTAGCATCTGCATAAGCAACAAACTTGTTTTCAAGGCCAAACCATTTATGTACGGAAAGTCATCAACTTACAAACTTAACCCTCTTACCCCCAGGATCTTTGGAAATTTCCAACCCTTAACCCGCAAGGGGTTATTTTTTCCCCATCACATTTTGCAGTTTATTTTTTTTAAATTGCTCTCACAGCCTTAATTTTTGTCATAGAGAGGTCAGGTTGGTCTCATTCTCTTGGAAAATGCCTGAATTTTCTCAAAAAATTATAAAAAATATGAAAAAAAAATTTTTATAGCATTTTTCTGCAAGGACGTACCGGTACATCCATGGGGGTAAAGGGATGAGTTTTGTGAAACGTACCAGTACGTCCTTTGGGGGTAAAAGGGTTAAGGCCAAACCATTTATGTACAGAAGGTCATTAACTTACAAAGTTGGTTCAAAGAAGCTGTTAGCAAGTTAAATTGTTTTAAGCCCAATTTTGTTTAATCTTGGCCAAGGGAAGGTAGGCCTAACCTGAATCCCATGCCTATGATTTCGAGCTACAAAAGTCAACAAATAGTCAGGTTCCATATGAAATAGATATAAAGTTTTTACAAATGCTGTTTTGACTACTGTATCAAAAGAAATAGGATTGAATGGCGAGCGATTGTGACGCAGTTCCGGTAGGCCCTGCTGCTGCCTCCGATGCCTTAGATGACCGCGGAGGTAGCAGCAGTAGGGGATTCAGCATTATGAAGCTTCATCTGTGGTGGATAATGTGGGAGGTTGGGCTGTGGCACCCTAGCAGTACCATCTGAACTCGGTTGAGTCCCTTGTTAGGCTGGGAGGAACGTAGAGAGTAGAGGCCCCCTTTTTGTTTTTGTTTCATTTGTTGATGTCGGCTATCCCCCAAAATTGGGGAAAGTGCCTTGGTATATGTATGTATGTATAAATCAAAAGATGTATTGTTTAACTACGGTATTTCTGTATCTTTGTTAATTTCAGTTGGATTTTTGTTTATATCTCTGAAAATTAAGTTCAGGACCTTCTGTATATATGAAAGTACAGTAATGAGTTATGAACAATACCCACAGGATCATCAGATAAAATTATTACTATCCAAGCTATAGTCTTGAATGGGAAAACAAAATGATACAAGACCTAAGGCTCCAACAGGAAAAGCAGTCCAACGCTAAAAATAACTATAGTCTATTTCTTTTAGCGAGGCATATTTGCACCAACTCGCAGCGGTGCCCTTTTAGCTCGGAAAAGTTTCCTGATCACTGATTGGTTGGACAAGATCATTCTAACCAATCAGCGATCAGGAAACTTTTTCCGAGCTAAAAGAACACCGTTGCGAGTCGGTGCAAATCTGCCTCAATAAAAGAAATGGACTATAGTTCGCCTAACTTTCAACTGGGCTCCACAAGGCGCTAGAAGAGTTGGAAGACCCAGGCCTACATGGCAGAGGACTATGCTGCGTGAAATAGGAGAAGATGAATGGGGAAAAACCAATTTAAAAGCTCAAGATAAGAGACGACTGGTGAAATCTAACCGAGGCCCTTTGCGTCAATAAGGATAGATGATGATGATAGATTAATTAAAGATATAATTATTATATCAAATGCTAAAGATGAAAGTTCATTAAATATACTAACTACAGAATAAAAAAATGTAACAAATGCATTTTTAAAATTACACTTACATATAAAGGTTAAAGGTATCTGGTTTCAGTTCCAGTTCCATCAGAATAGATGCTCACCAGAACATAAGCCGGGCAAGCCCAACCCCCCACTGTGGTGCCCTACCACAGCAGTAGCCTCCCCAGTAAACAGCTTAAACTCACGACCCTGGGCGGGATCGATCTCTTAACCTGAAAAAGATAAATACATATCAGAAAGATTGAAAATCGCAAATCAGACAATGACTAGGTTAACCCTTTTACCCCCAAAGGACGTACTGGTACGTTTCACAAAACTCATCCCTTTACCCCCATGGACGTACCGGTACGTCCTTGCAAAAAAAATGCTATAAAAAAAATTTTTTTTTCATATTTTTGATAATTTTTTTTTAAATTCAGGCATTTTCCAAGAGAATGAGACCAACCTGACCTCTCTATGACAAAAATTAAGGCTGTTAGAGCAATTTAAAACAAATATACTGCAAAACGTGCTGGGGAAAAAATAACCCCTTGGGGGTTAAGGGTTGGAAATTTCCATATAGCCTGGGGGTTAAAGGGTTAAGTAAAATTTTGAAATCACATCACCTGAAATTCCATGAAAATATCATGTTATATATCAGTTTAGCGAGATCGGTGTTACTGTATGGACACGAGTCGTGGTATAACAATGAAACAATATCTAACAGATTTTGTAGATTTTACATCAAAGCCCTCTGAAAAATATTAAGAAATGGCAGGACAGGATTAGAAACTGAAACTATAAGAGAGATTACTCAAGTGCCATATGTGGATGAGAACATGGTGAGGGGTAGATGGAGATGGTTTGGGTATGATCTTTGCACTCCAAGAGATTAGTTCACCACACCTTCAACTGGGCTCCACAAAGCACTAAAAGTTTCGGAAGACCCAGGCCTACATGGCTGAGGACTATGAAGTAGAAGATGATGATGAATGGAGAAGTATTGTTTTAAAAGCTCATTATAGAGATGACTGCGTCAATAGGCTTAGGAGATTACAATGATAAATAAATTATATATATATATATATACATATATATATACATATATAAATACATATATATATATATACATATATATATACATATATATACATATGTGTGTGCGCACGCGTATGTGTTTACACACAAAATAGAATTATAAATGCATATACAGTATACAGGTACTGTATATATGAAGAAAAGGAAAATAGGGAAAAACTACAGAAGTAGTTTAAGAACAAAACATTAAAATAAATCTTTCATATATAAACTATACAAACTTCAAAATAACAATGAGGAAGAGAACCAAGATAGAATAGTGTGCCCGAGTGTACCCTCAAGCAAGAGAGTTCTACCCCAAGACAGTGGAAGACCATAGTACAGAGGCTATGGCACTACCCAAGACTACCAAAGACGAACCTATCTTCTTGCAACTATGACAGTTTTAATCCTCGGAAAATAGCCTGACCTATGATTTGCCCAAAAGCTATATCTGTTTTCATGGTCTTAAACCATCTGGATTCTAATCTTAACCCTTTTACCCCCCAAAGGACGTACTGGTACGTTTCACAAAACTCATCCCTTTACCCCCATGGACATACCGGTACGTCCTTGCAAAAACTGCTACTTACATTTTTTTTTTCATAATTTTGATAATTTTTTGAGAAACTTCAGGCATTTTCCAAGAGAATGAGACCAACCTGACCTCTATGATGAAAATTAAGGCTGATAGAGCAATTTTAAAAAAATATACTGCAAAATGTGCTTGAAAAAAAATAACCCTTGGGGGTTAAGGGCTGGAAAGTTCCAAATAGCCTGGGGGTAAAAGGGTTAAAAACTAGCGATTTGTTCCTACGAAAAAGCAAATATTACAAAGCATTTTTCCTCTGCCTACACAAACATCAAACAGTCTGGCTTATTCTTTCCACAATCTCCTCTCTCCTCATACACCTGACAACACGGAGATTACCAAACAATTCTTCTTTGCTCAAGGGGTTAACTACTGCACTGTAATTGTTCAGTGGCTACTTTCTTCTTAAGGGCAAGGGTACAAGAGACTCTTTAGCTATGGTAAGCAGCTCTTCTAGGTGAAGGACACTCACAAAAGCAAACCATTGTTCTTCAATCTTTACCTCGGGTAGTGCCATAGCCTCTCTATCAGTCTTCAAATGTCAAATTAGAGATCTCTTGCTTGAGGATACACCCAGGAACACTATTCTATATTAATTATTATCATTATTATTATTAATAAAAGCAGAATGCTATAAGCCCAATGGCTCCGACATGGATAATAGCCCTGCAGTGAGGAAAGGAAACAAGGAAATAAACAAACAATGAGAGAAGTAATGAACAATTAAAATATTTTGAAAACAGTAACATTAAAATAAATCTTTCATATATTAACTACAAAAACTTATGGAGCCTTTGGGCTTATTGCATCCTGCTTTTCCAATTAGGGTTGTAGCTTAGCAAGTAATAATAATAATAGTAATAATAATAGATGATAAACCAATGCACATCAAGATCATTTCTTACGATATAGTAAGTTTTCAGCAGCCTATTTTCAATCCTATCGCTAAGAATGAGGCAGTCTAAGGCGATTCCCATGGGGGTCTTAGCTCCCCTTTAGGTAAGTAGGTGAGGACACTGTTTGTAGGTTAGGTTAGGTGGGGAACCTTAGGTTAGACAGCGTTCTATCCACGAATCCCTGTCCGTCGTTATATAAAGGCTTGTATCGTTCAGTACCAAGCTCTAAACCAAAGTTGAAAATAGACATTTTTGGGATTGAAGTACTGTACCTTGAACCAGGAAGTCTCGCAAACTATCATAATAGCAATGGATTCATATTCGAGACTTAAAATTTATATAACTTAGGATGAGAAAACATTTCCTTAGAAAAAGTTTTTCCTAAAGTAAGTACACTTCCAACCTAAAGAAATACTCCTTAAATAAAATAAATGTATACACTAATAATTTTCACCTTTTCCCACCTAAATCATAAGTCGAATGCAAGCTACAGTCTGAATATCCTAGTAGGATACAAGCTACAGTCTGAATATCCTAGTACGATACAAGCTACAGTCTGAATATCCTAGTAGGATACAAGCTACAGTCTGAATATCCTAGTAGGATACAAGCTACAGTCTGAATATCCTAGTAGGATACAAGCTACAGTCTGAATATCCTAGTAGGATACAAGCTACAGTCTGAATATCCTAGTAGGATACAAGCTACAGTCTGAATATCCTAGTAGGATACAAGCTACAGTCTGAATATCCTAGTAAGATACAAGCTACATTAGCACCAATATATTCCAAGTACTTCCCTGGATTGTAATTCTGTACCAGTAACTATTTCTCGCTACCTTTCCGCTTGGAGAGCGAGGGGAGCCACATCCAAACAAAAACCATTTGAGGGGAGTTTCTCCCAACTTACATCGGAACACTTCAAAGTACCTATACAAAAGTAACACTTCCTATTTCCTTCATTAGGAGTGTTGTGCTATAGTAAATATTTACCCACATTAATTTCCAACTCATTCCCACTAACTACAGAAGCTCTATATCATAGTAAATATTTACCCACATTAATTTCCAACTCATTCCCACTAACTACAGAAGCTCTATATCATAGTAAATATTTACCCACATTAATTTCCAACTCATTCCCACTGACTACAGAAGCTCTATATTTGGCTATGCCGTGGCTCGTTCCGCTCGCAAATAAACATAAATCACTGCTCCTCTCTTCTCTCAAGTGATATGTGGATGTATTGCACACACCTATCACATGGGTCACTATCATGGTCTCATAAATGCCTATAATTTACATTACACCCATCAAATGGTTTTTGCTTAGCTCTCAAGTAAATAATTCGATGTTTAAAATATGACACCAGGAACACTTATTTTCATCATTAATGTAAATTTCTTTTGTCTCCACACACCTACGACATTCATTTTCTGGGTCGACCTGTGGCGGCCGGTGAAAAGAGTTCTTCTTATATACCTTTTCTGATAAAACCTTCCAATTATACCAGAGAAAGATAATAGCATGGAATGCTGAGGTTACAACCCTCGCACGAGCACCTTTTGGGTGTCGTGTATAAAGCAAAGGCGCGTGAAATCCACTATTCACAGGTTGTCTTCCATTTAGTTAATTCCTTCGTCAAAGGGATGGGCCGATACAAAGGCCCTAGCCAACCCTACGACATTCATTTATATTTTCCTTGGGTAAATGACGTGACATTTCTTCGAAACACATTATTGCTATTATTATCATTACTACTAGCTAAGCTACAAGCCTAGTTGGAAAAGCAAGGTGCTATAAGCCCAAGGGCTCCAACAGGGAAAAATAGCCCGGTGAGGAAAGGTAATAAGGAAATAAACGATATAAGTAATAAAAATCAAAATTAAATACTTTAAAAACATAAACAACACTAAAACATATTTAACTTATGAACTATAAATGGACTTGTGCAAGCCTGTTCAACATAAAAACATTTGCTGTGAGTTTGAACTTTTGAAGTTCAACAGATTTAACTTACCCGATTAGGAAGATCATTCCACAACTCGGTCACAGGTGGAATAAAACTTCTAGAGTACTGTGTAGTATTGAGCCTCATGATGGAGAAGGCCTGACTATTAGAATTAACTGCATGCCCAGTATTACGAACAGGATGGAACCGTCCGGGGAAATCTGAATGTAAAGGATGGTCAGAATTAGAAAAATATCTTACGCAACATGCATAATGAACTAATTAAACGACGGTGCTAAAGGTTAATATCTAGATCAGGAATAAGAAATTTAATAGACCTTAATCAATTGCAAGATGAGAAAAAATATTAAACAGTTTAAGTCTGCTCGTTTTCCAAGTTGTTTCTTAACCCTTTTACCCCCAAAGGACGTACTGGTACGTTTCACAAAAGCCACCCCTTTACCCACATGGACGTATCGGTACGTCCTCGCAAAAAAAATGCTATAAAAAATTTTTATTTCATATTTTTGATAATTTTTTGAGAAAATTCAGGCATTTTCCAAGAGAATGAGACCAACCTGACCTCTCTATGACAAAAATTAAGGCTGTTAGAGCAATTTAAAAAAAATATACTGCAAAATGTGCTGGGAAAAAAATAACCCCCTGGGGGTTAGGGGTTGGAAATTTCCAAATAGCCTGGGGTTAATGTTTCATGTGTCACAATTACTATCTCTTATTAACCCTTTTACCCCCAGGCTATTTGGAACTTTCCAACCCTTAACCCCCAAGGGTTATTTTTTTTTCAAGCACATTTCGCAGTATATATTTCTCAAATTGCTCTAACAGCCTTAATTTTTGTCATAGAGAGGTCAGGTTGGTCTCATTCTCTTGGAAAATGCCTGAAGTTTCTCAAAAAAATAAAAAATATGCAAAAAAAAAATTAAATAGCAGTTTTTTGCAAGGACGTATCGGTACGTCCATGGGGGTAAAGGGATGTGTTTTGTGAAACGTACCAGTACTTCCTTTGGGGGTAAAAGGGTTAAGTTTGTACATTTGTTTCAACTTAACTTGACTCATACCCATTGAACATTGTGACAATTTTCACCTAAATATACTGTAACTCCACCCACTAAACACAGCGCTCCAATGAGAATGTATTAATATTGGCTAGTGGGAGTTTTCAAGGGACAAGTACTAAGACAAAAGACCTGTTTATGCATTCGTTACACTTGACCCATATCTATCTCTGACTATTTGACTAAGCCTCATCTAAAATTGCCCTATCAGATTCTAGATATATGTTAATAAATAGGTTTTATTGGGTTTTCGTTAAAATAGTCTTCTATTCTAGTCATAAATCTCATATTTGACACTTTTAAGGGTTGTACACTAACCAAGTTAAACACGCCACCGTAACAATTCCCATACTTTCTAGATTTTAAGTAACAAGTATTCTTCTAAAAGATAGTAAGTGTCCTAAATATGTTGATACATCATGCCAAAGTTCGTAGCCCTTCACCCAAAAACATCAGACACAGAATGATAAGTTGAAACTATATAGCATCCTAAGTCAGCTTAATAATGCTAGAACATATTATGGTCCCAGAAATAGTGACAGGCGCAGCTGGCATGCACTGCGAATCCGCATACAGTATTGCTTGCCAATAGAATGCATTAGCGAGATTGTGCTTATTTGCTGGCGAAGCGAGCCCTGGCCATGCAAAAATCCCTTGAGTGATGTCATATCACTGTGCTTGATATCGGAATATGCTAACGATATGGAAAATGGTGCTAGGGAGAAAACGGTGTTCGAGCAAGGTACCTCTGCCGCAGTCCTTCCAAAGGGTTCTTTTCACCCTAGGGGGTAGCTAGATATTTGGGGGACTGGGGCATCGAGTTTGTAAAGTTATCATTATTATTATTATTACTTGCTAAGCTACAACCCTAGTTGGTAAAGCAGGATGCTGTAAGCCCAGGGGCTCCAACAGGGAAAATAGCTCAGTAAGGAAAAATAACACTTTCTTCCCCTGTTTTGGAGGACTGGGGGAGGTTTGAAAAAATCCAACCCCGTCACCCCATACCTACACCAGTGGTTTTACCACGTTAATTTAGCAGAAATAAAGAATTTCTTTATCTTTTATCATTATGTTGCGATCAGCAGTTATTACCTTAGACTTAAAGGTAGTTTACATTGCCATCCCCCTAAAGATTGATTCTCACCTGGCATTATTGTAGGGGATCTATCACCAACAGAACACTTTAAAAACAGGAATTAATTTCATGATAGCTACGGACGAAAAAAGCTTTTCTACCAAAAGACGGGCGTTTCCTATAGAAAAAAGACGTTGGTTTTCTTAAAAAATTACATTTTCACTACAACTAGAAACTTAATTACCCAAGAAATAATAATAAATAGAGTTAACGTGCGCAACTCATCATAAACCGCTTGCCAGTACATAGGAGCTTGTTTTCCTTTTTCCGTGAGCGAAACGAGCACACGGCGGAGCAAAAACATTAGATTTCTAAAAAATATCCACGTTCTTAGGTGGTCAAAAGGGTTTAAGGTTTATTTGCTGTTGAAATGAAGGTCATATTCAGTGAAAGCACATTATTTACTACAGAAAGAACTTTTTTTCGGCTCAAAATATTCTGTCCATAACTATAATTTCACCATTATTCTAGCATATATATGAATTTCTTTGCTAGTTTTCTTATGTTGGGATCAGCTGTTATTATCATAGACATAAGGGTAGTTTACATTGCCACACACCCCTAAAGACAGATTCTTACCTAGGGTTCACAACCCCCCTAAGGGCCAATTCTCACCTGGGGTTTGTGTAGGGTGGTAGTGATCAGAAAAGACAGATTCATGAAGCTATCATCAACAGAACAATATAAAACAAGAAATCTAAGAAAATATGATTTTTGGTAATTGTGTAGGAGACCTCCGCGCTCGATTTAAAAGTTTCTAAAAGTAGAAACCGAAAGAAAACAGTAAATTAGAGCTACAGTTACCTTGAAACTGTGAGATAATCCTCCTACAACCACCTAACTCTTACACAGAAAATGTAAGCATAAACCTACTACTACAATTATGGGGGACCCCAGTGGGAAAGCGGGGTTTTTGGGTGGGGGGAGGAGGAGAAAGTGATTTTTCGGGGCACTACCGAACCTAATACAACTACCTACCCTACCCTGGGGGCCATGTACCCCTACCTAGGCCTACCGGGGGGGGGGGGGGGCCTCCCCCCCCCCACCTGCGACCCCCCCTTAAGGCCACAGTAATTTTCAGGGCACCACCGAACCTAAAACACCCACCTAACCTAGCCTATGGGGCCCTGTACCCCTACCTAGGCCTACCAGGGGGGGGGGGGGGGGCCCTCCGCCCCCCCCCCCTGCGACCCCCCCTTAAGGCCACATTGAGTTTCAGTTCAAACGAAACAAATTCAAATGAAAACGCCTTTTGCAAAAAAAGGAACACAAACTTCAAATTAGTCTCAATATCTAACTTACCTTTGAAACAAGACACGAAAAAATTGCACCTCCTCTTCCTTTTCCCACGAGTAACCACACTACGATCACACCGGAATGCTAATTTGTTGTAATCTATACGGCACACATTTTCACAATTAGGGCACTTTTTCTCTGCCAAAATCAAACCATGACGTTGAGCAAATGCAATTAGCAAATCAACTTTCCCTGAATAATGTACACAAAAATCCCCATAAGAAATAAAGCAATTGTCACAAGTGACACAGTCGGAACGGGATGAAGGTCCTGCTAATTGCTCCATACTTCACGGCAAAATGAGCTTTTCAGTTTGAAGGGAGATCCGAGACGTGCAAAAATATTCCTCCGCGGAACTTCACGTAAACTGTGGTAACTGGTGGAAAAATAGCAGGGATAAGTGAAGTAATAAGTGTCAGCATTGGCTAGATTTGTAAAAACCGCCATGATTGGTTTTCAAACAGTGTGACGTCAAGAAAACACGTGTTATTGGTTAGAATAGCATTGAGAACTAGTCTGCCATACGCAGTAAGGCGGTGAAACAGCTCATTTTAGCCAAGACATCACACGGTAAACAAAAACAAACACTTAGAAAAAATCCAAGTGAAACATAACTATACACACGAATATCTTCGTTAAATAGAAGCTGCTCATATATTGACTATTATATAAGCGTTCTATATGATATAATAGTGAATTGTAGGTGTTTAAATTCTTCAAGATCTTCCGCGGAGCTCTCCTACAAATTTACCTTATTCTGTCCATAACTATAATTTCACCATAAATTTATCATAAATAATTATTTCTTTGCTAGTTATCTTATGTTGGGATTAGCTGTTATTATCTTATGACATAAGAGTAGTTTACATTGCCACACCCCCCTAAAGACACATTCTTACCTGGGGTTCACCCACCCCAAGGGCCAATTCTCACCTAGGGTTTGTGTAGGGTGGTGATTAAAAAAAAAAGATGGATATACTTTAGAAAATATCATCAACAGAACAATATAATACAAGAAATCTAAGAAAATATGAATTTTCTTAAGTAATTAGCTGTTTAAAAAAAAAAAAAAAAAACTTTGTTTTTCTTATATAAATAGCTACTGTATGTGACAAACCCATTGCTATTACAACTCGTACGACAATATAACACAGGAAATAACGTAACTGCTTAAAAAAAACTAATATATTAAATAGTAGCTATTAATATATAAAGATATTTAGCCCCTAAACACGGCCCGGCCATAAGGTCTGGCCATGAGATTTTGAAATTTCAATATTCTATCATAAATTCGGTAATTTATAAAACCTGGTGTAGTTTAAGCAGTTTTTACCATTCACATATACTTAGAACTTTAATTAAATATGATAAAATATAATAAAAACACCTAAAATAACTTACTTATAGAGGAAATAGTAGTTCAGGTGAGCTATCGAACTTAAGTTTGGCCACATGAGATTTTGAAATTTCAATATTCTATCATAAATTCGGTAATTTATAAAACCTGGTGTAGTTTAAGCAGCTTTTACCGTTCACATGTACTTAGAACTTTAATTAAATATAATAAAATATAATAAAAACACCTAAAATAACTTACTTATAGAGGAAATAGTAGTTCAGGTGAGCCAT
>NW_027170871.1:485000-527500 GCF_036898095.1 Palaemon carinicauda
GCACATCGGAAATCATGCCCGAGCGCAGCAAGACGGTTCTGGCTCTTCGACTTGATGGCCATGAAGGCTGAGAACCCTTGCTCGCACTCCCACCTCGAGGGGAAAATCAGCAGCTGGGGAACAGCGTGACGGGATAACGTCGGGTACGAGGAGGCCATGCTCACCCAGAAGTTTAAAGGAGAGCATTCTTTGTGCTTCGTCTTTGCCCGAAAGTGTTCGTGTACCACCTGGAAGGCCCTCGCGTACCACAGGTTGGGAACCACTGGTCTATTGCGTACAACCGATCGTTTTGTTTGGTCGCTCCAAGAACTTTTAGGGTGTTTAAAAAGAAAACTTTTCAAGCACTGTAAATGTGAGTGCCGAGACATCCAAAACTGGTCTCCACCCTCCTGAACTTTTTGTGTCCTGGAATATGTTGTAGAACCCTCAGGGAGGATTTAAGATCTCTTCAATCACATATTTCTCCGAGAGATTTGCAATTTTTATTTGCAGTAACTGAGCTTTTGCTGTATAAGTAAGAAGACTTGCATACAGGAATGGTTTTCTCGATTAAGGCCGGTTGGTACAGTATTCAGTACCCTTCTTTGATCAAAGCCAAGACCCATGGGTTGGGCTGTTGTCTTTCCAAAACGAGTAAAAGGCGAGCCAGTCTCATACCTGTCAATAGTTATGCATCCTGCGTGAGACAAGCGGATTTTAAATCCTGAGTGAGACATGCATTTTAAATTCTGCATGAGACACGCATTTTAAATTCTGCATGAGACTCACTCATTCTAAATCCTCTATGAGACTCAGGCATTTTATATCCTACGCGAGACTCACGCGTTTTAGCCTCGTGTCACTAACAAGCGCAGTTACCAAAACCTCCCTCGTTAACAAATTTTTAAAAAATAGTGATTATTTTCAAAGTAAACATGGTGAAAATGATCATGAGCTTTGACAAAAACTACAATAATTTCCTGACAGGATAAACATACACCAATATAACATGTAAAGAGGGCATACTGTATTACACAAAAATAGAAATTATTGGAAAAAATAAAAAAATGTTATTTTTATTAATAAAATAAATTTTTGAATATACTTACCCGATAATCATGTAGCTGTCAACTCCGTTGCCCGACAGAATTCTATGGAGGGATACGCCAGCTATCACAATACTAGAAGGGGGTGTATTTACCAGCGCCACCTGTGGCCAGGTACTCAAGTACTTCTTGTTGACACCTCCTCAATTATTCCTCGGTCCACTGGTTCTCTATGGGGAGGAAGGGAGGGTCGATTAAATCATGATTATCGGGTAAGTATATTCAAAAATTTATTTTATTAATAAAAATAACATTTTTCAATATTAAACTTACCCGATAATCATGTAGCTGATTCACACCCAGGGGGGTGGGTGAAAACCAGTGTACAAGATTAAAGGATAGCTAAGTATCCCATATTTCATATAATCAGTTATCCACAATAACAATGAAATAATAAGTACCTGGTAAGGAAGTCGACTTGAACCGTTACTCTGCCTTTAATAAGATCGTCTTCCTTACTGAGCGCAGCGTTCCTCTTGGGAGGCTGAATCAACTCAAAGGTGCTAAAGTATACAGGGCTGCAACCCATACTAAAGGACCTCATCACAACCTTTAACCTTGGCGCTTCTCAAGAAAGAATTGACCACCCGCCAAATCAACAAGGATGTGGAAGGCTTCTTAGCCGACCGTACAACCCATAAAAAGTATTCAAGAGAAAGGTTAAAAAGTTATGGGATTATGGGAATGTAGTGGCTGAGCCCTCGCCTACTACTGCATTCGTTGCTACGAATAGACCCAGGGTGTAGCAGTACTCGTAAAGAGACTGGACATCTTTGAGATAGAATGATGCGAACACTGACTTGTTTCTCCAATAGGTTGCATCCATAACACTCTGCAGAGAACGGTTCTGTTTGAAGGCCACTGAAGTAGCCACAGCTCTCACTTCATGTGTCCTTACCTTCAGCAAAGCAAGGTCTTCTTCCTTCAGATGAGAATTTGCTTCTCTAATCAGAAGCCTGATGTAGTAAGAAACTGAGTTCTTAGACATTGGTAGAGAAGGCTTCTTGATAGCACACCATAAGGCTTCTGATTGTCCTCGTAATGGTTTTGACCTTTAGATAGTACTTAAGAGCTCTAACTGGGCAAAGTACTCTCTCCAGTTCGTTCCCCACCATGTTGGACAGGCTTGGGATCTCGAACGACTTAGGCCAAGGACGGGAAGGAAGCTCGTTTTTAGCCAAAAAACCGAGCT
Source organism: Palaemon carinicauda (assembly GCF_036898095.1). Lineage (NCBI taxonomy): Eukaryota > Metazoa > Arthropoda > Malacostraca > Decapoda > Palaemonidae > Palaemon > Palaemon carinicauda. Next base: position 487,278 of record NW_027170871.1, read on the forward strand.
GTAAGGAACATGTAGCCGTTTCAGATGTGAAACCTATGTTCCTGCTGAAGGCATGGATCTCACTTACTCTTTTACCTGTTGCTAAGCACACGAGGAAAAGAGTTTTTTAATGTGAGGTCCTTAAAAGAGGCTGATTGGAGCGGTTCAAATCCTGATGACATAGGGAACCTTAGGACCACGTCTAGATTCCAGCCTGGAGTGGACAACCGACGTTCCTTTGAGGTCTCAAAAGACCTAAGGAGGTCCTGTAGATCTTTGTTGGAGGAAAGATCCAAGCCTCTGTGGCGGAAAACCGCTGCCAACAAACTTCTGTAACCCTTGATCGTAGGAGCTGATAGGGAGCTTACGTTCCTTAGATGTAACAGGAAGTCAGCAATCTGGGTTACATTGGTACTGGTTGAGGAAAAACTGCATTGGCCTTGCACCAGCTTCGGAAGACTTCCCATAAAGACTGATAGACTCTGAGAGTGGATGTCGTCCTTGCTCTGGCAATCGCTCTGGCTGCCTCCTTCGAAAAGCCTCTAGCTCTTGAGAGTCTTTCGATAGTCTGAAGGCAGTCAGACGAAGAGCGTGGAGGTTGGGAGTACCTTCTTTACGTGAGGTTGACGCAGAAGGTCCACTCTAGGAGGAAGAGTCCTGGGAACGTCGACCAGCCATTGCAGTACCTCAGTGAAACATTCTCTCGCGGGCCAGAGGGGAGCAACCAACGTCAGCCGTGTCCCTTTGTGAGAGGCGAACTTCTGAAGTACCCTGTTGACAATCTTGAACGGCGGGAATGCATACAGGTTGAGATGGGACCAATCCAGCAGAAAGGCATCCACGCGAACTGCTGCTGGGTCTGGAATCGGAGAACAATACAAGAGGAGCCTCTTGGTCATCGAGGTAGCGAATAGATCTATGGTTGGCTGATCCCACAGGGCCCAAAGTCTGCTGCCAACATTCTTGTGAAGGGTCCACTCTGTGGGGAAGACCTGACCCTTCCGGCTGAGGCGATCTGCCATGACATTCATATCGCCCTGAATGAGCCTCGTTACCAGCGTGAGCTTTCGATCTTTTGACCAAATGAGGAGGTCCCTTGCGATCTCGAACAACTTCCTCGAATGAGTCCCTCCCTGCTTGGAGATGTAAGCCAAGGCTGTGGTGTAGTCGGAGTTCACCTCCACCACCTTGTTAAGCTGGAGGGACTTGAAGTTTATCAAGGCCAAATGAACTGCCAACAACTCCTTGCAATAGATGTGAAGTGTCCTTTGCTCCTGATTCCATGTTCCCGAGCATTCCTGTCCGTCCAGTGTCGCACCCCAGCCCGTGTCCGATGCGTCCGAGAAGAGACGGTGGTCGGAGGACTGAACAGCCAATGGTAGACCTTCCTTGAGAAGAATGCTGTTCTTCCACCACGTTAGAGTAGACCTCATCTCTTCGGAAACAGGAACTGAGCCCGTCTCTAGCGTCATGTCCTTTATCCAGTGAGCAGCTAGATGATACTGAAGGGGGCGGAGGTGGAGTCTCCCTAACTCGATGAACAGGGCCAGCGATGAAAGTGTCCCTGTTAGACTCATCCACTGCCTGACTAAGCATCGGTTCCTTCTCAGCATGCTCTGGATGCATTCTAGGGCTTGGAAGATCCTTGGGGCCGACGGACAAGTCCGAAAAGCTCGACTCCGAAGATCCATACCCAAGGAGACAATGGTCTGGGATGGAACGAGCTGAGACTCCTCAAAATTGACCAGGAGGCCCAGTTCCTTGGTCAGATCCATAGTCCATTTGAAAATCTCCAGACAGCGACGACTTGAGGGAGCTCTTAAAAGCCAGTCGTCTGACGGAGCCGGACACAAGATCATGATACTGCTGCACAGTCTGTAAACTGTCAATCATGGGCAAGCGAGGAAGTACAGTGACAACCCGAATCTGTCTAGACTGTCTGGGTCGTACAGACAACTCCTTAACGGGTTGCTGAGGTTGCCCACTGCGTCACAACAAGTCCCTTCTGTTGGTTGTTGAACGTCTTCCCCGTGACACATTGACTCCGTAAACAAAAAATCCTCTAACAAGGACTAAGCTTGGACTGCATGTCATGCAACACAGCTCAAGGTCTATGGGAGCAGGTGTGGTAACAGACGGGATTAGCGGCTGAAGTGTAACCATTACCTTCCCTGTAAGCATGTTATGCTTAAATAAAAGTCCATAAGAGGTTATGCAGCTAAAGGCTCCCTCCAAATGACAGAGTCCTCAAGGGAATATCAGAAGGAGGGAGAAAAGAACTTTCTCATCTACAGGGACCTTATCCTAGAAAAGCTAAGTTCTCTGAGTGAGGGTTCACTGGTGCAAAGCAGCAGACTAGAAGGCAACGTTATGAAACTGCTTGACAGTCTAGTGAGTTGGCAACAACCCAAGATGTGTTGAGAAGCATGCGGTAAGGTATGCAGAGCATGATGTATGCAGAGTATGCTGTATGCAGAGCATGCTGAATGCAGAGCATGCTGTATGCAGAGCATGTTGTATGCAGAGCATGCTGAATGCAGAGCATGCTGAATGCTGAGCATGTAGGAAGTAGAGCCTGCTGTAAGCAGAGCCTGCTGAAAGGAAAGCAGAGCGTGTGCATGGCGTTTAACATTTCTCAGAAATTCCATGACCAGTGCTAGAGTGCTTAATGCATGCTTGCATGGGGTTTAAACCATGGTAAGCTGAACAGCAGAGTCAGAACGAGCTGGAACAACAACAGAGGTTTCCTCAACTTGAGGGAAAACCTGAGGTTCAGATTGCATAGGCTGAACAACAGACGGAGCAGAAGGCAGGTGCAAGGGTGAAGGAGGTTGACTCCTAGCAAGAGTTGCACCCAAGGATTGTACCAGCTGAGCGGAGGACGGAGGCGGAGTAGTCCGTTCCTGTTCCTGAGAGATGAGTGGAGCATGAGAAGGTTGAGGCTGCGCAGAACAAGGTAAAGTTCTAGCAAGCTGAGGCTCCTGAGGCGCAAGTGCATGGTGTAGATGAGCTTGCCTAGATGAGGGTTGAACTCGGTGCAGCGCTGGTTGAGCAGACAGACTCACGGAGGGGAGAGGTTGTTGTACCCCAACCGAGAGTTGCACCACTGGAGGAGCAGCAAGGGGAGGAGGAGGAAGAGTGTAACTCTCCTGATCCCAAAGCAAGGGTTGCCTTAAAGAAGGCTGAGGCTGAACAACACTGTGAACAGCAAACTCCTAAAGTGGTTCAACATCGTACGCCTGGCAGAAGGAGCTGCGACTGGGTGCAGCGAGTGCAGGCGGGTGCAGCACAGGCTGAACGGGTGCAGGAGGTTGGTGCACCACCGGTGCAGGCGGGTGCAGCATAGGCTGAACGGGTGCAGGAGGTTGGTGCACCACCGGTGCAGGCGGGTGCAGCACAGGCTGAACGGGTGCAGGAGGTTGGTGCACCACCGGTGCAGGCGGGTGCAGCACAGGCTGAACGGGTGCAGGAGGTTGGTGCACCACAGGTGCAGGAGGTGCAACACTCTCAGCACAACACTCACGCATCAAGTCCGAAAGCTGTGCTTGCATGGACTGTAGTGGAGTTCACAACATCGTACGCCTGGCAGATGGTGCTGCGACCAGGCGGAGCAGGTGCAGGCTGGGCGAGCACAGGTGCAGCGAGAACAGGTGGAGGGAGTGCAGGCGGTGCAACACTCTCAGCCCGACACTCACGCATCAAGACCGAAAGTTGTGACTGTATGGACTGCAGTAGAGTTAACTTTGGGTCGGCAGACACTAAGGTCTGCTGAGGTAAAGCCTTAACAGCAGAGATCTGTTGTGGCAGAACCTTACTCCTCTTAGTCGGAGTGTAATCACTGCATTCGGGTTGTGAACTTTAACTTCGTACGTCTGGCATAGGTCTGGACTTAACGTTTAAGAAGTCTTGAGACCTGAGACCAGCGTTACTCTGCCTTTATTTTCTCCCCTAATCTCTTCTGCAGACGAGCAAAATAAGGGCTCAATCGTCTGCGGGTGGGAGTGACGGTCTCGGTAAGACACGCCCACAACCACCGAGAATACTTCTGTGCGCCGATCAAGGCCTGCTGAACCCTTATGCCCTTCGACATTGCTTCTCCCCTGGGCTTGGGAGCTTGCAAGAGGTCCCGGACTGGGAGGACAACTGGCGCGCACAAAAGTACCCTCACGCACTAATCACTTATCACTTTGATTTCTGTTTGCACTTATTTCACTGAACTCGAAACTTTAAGTGGTTTGTACCTGAAATACGCAATTCTATCCTTTCTCAAAGTTAGTAATTGCTAAAACAGAATTACAATGTAACAGAAAAATCTAATGAAAGATAAATCAGTGGTTGGAAAGAGACTAAACACTAGATCACTCTAGAAACGTTTAGTTTCTTCCCCTAAAGAGACTAGGGAGAAGAGCCAAAAATCGATAATGACGTTACTCGTACGCCTGGCAGGCTTGAATGAAACGTTTATCCTCTTTCTCCCTCCGTCTCTATCTCTCTCTCTCTCTCTCTCTCTCTCTCTCTCTCTCTTGACTTAGAACCTGAGAGAAGAGCCCAATCATATATATCGTTAAAACATATTATTGTTAAAGGAAAAAAACTGAAAAGTTCCTTTATTAGGATCAAAACCATTAAGTTAAGAAAGAATGAACAAAACGCTAGACACGGTTACTCTTACTGCAACGTGAAACCGTGAACATTCTTTCTCTATCGTAACGATAGAGTGCAAGTTGAACGTTCTGAACGTCAACAACTGCAGAGACAAAACAAAACGTTAGTTCAGCTTTGAAAACAGTACGAGACTGTCAAAGAAAAACTTTCAAACTCTGTGGCGGAAATAGCATAATATGTTAACAGGTAAAACCGAAATGACGGGCTCAAAGTTTATTAACTTCGGTAAAAGACCGCCTACTATTAGGAAGGTCGAATATAAACAAATATAAAAATTAATTTTAATGAGTTTATAATAAAAGGAAGTTAATCGAAGAGGCCTATAAGAGGCGGAGAGATATAAAATAAATCTATAACTTTGTTAAGCAAAATTAAGAAAGAGAGTCTATACTCTCTTAGACACCAACACTTCCGTCTAAGGGAAGGGTCGGCCATTGAAAGGTGAACGAGAGTTCATACTCTCTCGTCACCAAAATTAATCAAATTAATTCCAAAAGCTAACTAAGCTAATATAGAAGTTTTCCAGTAAAGCGACAGCCGAAATCAAAGAGAAATACTTCACCAAAGTCGTGAAAATACTCCAAGAACATAAGCGTATCCCAGAACGTCTTGCCGGAAGCACGACAGAGGAATAATTGAGGAGGTGTCAACAAGAAGTACTTGAGTACCTGGCCACAGGTGGCGCTGGTAAATACACCCCCTTCTAGTATTGTGATAGCTGGCGTATCCCTCCATAGAATTCTGTCGGGCAACGGAGTTGACAGCTACATGATTATCGGGTAAGTTTAATATTGAAAATTTGTCACCTCAACCAGGTACAGTATGTGGATTTGTCATTATTTCATCTGTTGCATTAAAGAAAAAAAAAAATAATGCCACTAAAAGCCTTTAAATGACCTAAAAAATTGTTTTCCGCAGGATACCCCTGTGACACACCTTCAGGGCTCTGGCCTGGATATGATCAGGGGCCCCGGCTTAATTATTACTTTCATTTCATGCTAAGCTACAACCCTAGTTGGAAAATCAGGATGCTGTAAGCCCAGGGGCTCCAACAGGGAAAATAGCCCAGTGAAGAAAGGAGACAAGGAAAAATAAAATATTTTAAGAACATCACATACATATACCAAGGCATTTCCCACAATTTTGGGGGTTAGCCGACATCAAACAAATGAAAAAAAAAGGCACGTCTCCTTTCTATGTTCCTCCCAGCCTGATAAGGGACTCAACCGAGTTTGGCTGGTACTGCTAGGGTGCCACAGCCCACCCTCCCCCGTTATCCACCACAGATGAAGCTTCATAATGCTGAATCCCCTACTGCTGCTACCTCCGCGGTCATCCAAGTCATCGGAGGAACCAGCAGGGCTTACCGGAACTGCGTCACAATCGCTCGCCATTCATTCCTATTTCTAGCACGCTCTCTTGCCTCTCTCACATCTATCCTCCTATCCCCCAGAGCTTCCTTCACTCCATCCATCCACCCAAACCTTGGCCTTCCTCTTGTACTTCTCCCATCAACTCTTGCATTCATCACCCTCTTTAGCAGACAGCCATTTTCTACTTTAAGAACTGTAACATTAAAATGAATATTTCCTATATAAACTATAAAAACTTTAACAAAACAAGAGGAAGAGAAATAAAAAAGTAGTGTGCCCGAGTGTACCCTCACTGCCGGCCTTCGGTTGAAGTAACCGTCATACTGTTCTACGATAAGGTCTTTGAGTTCGGTTGGCAAACCTTCTGGAACGTCTATTTTAGCGGAATTTTTGCTGTGATATCTCCTAAATGAAAGGACCTCCTCGTAAGTCCGTCGAGCAAATACAGCCGTTTCTAGTCAACTGCAGAAAAAAGGCCTCAGATATATCAATTCATGTCTGGGGTTTGGCCAGTTTTCATCACAACGCTGGCCAGGAAGGTTGGGTATTTCTAGAAACTGACGTCAGGACATTGGCTCGAGTTCTATTTTCTACTCGAGCCACTAATTTATCATCGTTTACTCCATCCAACGCAGGTACTGAGATACGAGCAGAAATTAATTTTAGTTTTGTGTCTCTGATACTGAACCTACCATGTTAGTACATACCGATACTGAACCAACCATAGAAGTACATAACCGTTTTCATCTCTTAACCCTTTTACCCCCAGGCTATTTGGAAATTTCCAACCCTTAACCCCCAAGGGTCATTTTTTATCAAGCACATTTTGCAGTATATCTTTTTTAAATTGCTCTAACAGCCTTAATTTTTGTCATAGAGAGTTCAAGTTGGTCTCATTCTCTTGGAAAAGGCCTGAATTTTCTGAACAAATTATCAAAAATATGCACAAACAAAATTTGAATAGCATTTTTTTGCAAGGACGTACCGGTACGTCCATGGGGGTAAAGGGATGGCTTTTGTGAAACGTACCAGTACGTCCTTTGGGGGTAAAAGGGTTAATCATATAAAACACAAAGACATAGTACTTCGGTGGCTCAATCTGCAAATTTCTCTCGTAATCTTAAATCAGAATCTCAATCTTTTTCTGATTTTGAGACAATTCTGTGTATCTATCCATAATGAACTTGGAGAGTAAAGGTGCGAAAACTATCTTGGAAGTTGACCCACTCTACGATTTGATAGAATAAGATACAGAAGGAGGTTGAATTTTGTTCAATTTTGGCCTAGGGTAGACCTAACCTAAGTTACATGTCTACAATTCCCAGCTCCAAGAGCCAACAAATATTCCCGTTTCATATAAAATAAATACCAGATTATTGCAAATGTTGTTTTGCTTACTGTATTAGATGATATAATTTTGTTTTATTATAGTATTTAATTATCCTATTACATTATACTGTACAGTACAAACTTTTGATACAATATCCAAGATTTATTCCAGTTTGATTTGTGTTTGTAGCTCCAAATGGTTGCAAGCTAAGCGTTAATTATTTTATCCCCGCAATGATTGAAAAGGCGATGCTTCCCCACTTTCATTGTCCCTCTCTGTATTTCTCTTCCTGATTTACCCATCTTGCTGGGGAATCCTTGTGAACATCAGCTGCCTCCGATGCCTTAGATGACCGCGGAGGTAGCAGCAGTAGGGGATTCAGCATTATGAAGCTTCATCTGTGGTGGATAATGTGGGAGGGTGGGCTGTGGCACCCTAGTAGTACCAGCTGAACTCGGTCGAGTCCCTTGTTAGGTTGGGTGGAACGTAGAGAGGAGAGGTCCCCTTTTTTGTTTTTGTTTCATTGGTTGATGTCGGCTACCCCCCAGAATTGGGGGAAGTGCCTTGGTATATGTATGTATGTATGTATTTATACTTTGAAACAGGGTAGATTAGGGAGTGTGTAGAATAGTATTATCTTTAGATGTACAGTACTAGCACCTATATTAGCCCCAATACGATTATAGCGAGATGAGCTAGTGGCTAAGCTTACAGGTAAACGGCGATGGCTGTTATCTGAAATACGATGAAAACAATTCAAATTGATTGAAACTTTGTTCACCTCAGATTTTAAGGGAATCATACAATATGCCATGCCATCCATATAAGTAATACCAGATCAGCTCGGTCTTCTACCTCACAATCTAGCTGTCTCATAGAGTGACTAGGATCACGGAATTGCAAAAAGTTTGGCTGCAGCAGAAGTATAGAAGGTAAAGATTTTGAGACCGAGAGGCTTTCAATTTTGTAGTGAGCAAGCGTAGGCGGATTCCTTACTGAATGAAATGCTATTAATGTTAAAATGATTACAGGAGGTTGGGTTAGGTTTGGCCATAGTTTGAGAATGACCAGAACTTCCAAGGTTAAGGGAGGATTCACTGGAATTCCAAGTAGTCTATAGATTGGAAGGCATTGTACCACTGAACATCTGCCAAACGGCTCATTGAAAGACCCAAAAATAAGAGAAAGATGAAACGGACCCACTCTACTATCACCGGGTGGTTAGACAGATTGAAATCCTGCATGAGCTTCATAACCACCAATAGCCTCGACCCCATGGAGTCAGCAACTTACCGCCTAGAATGCTGGAGAGAAAAACAGACCACAGCCCACCTGGTGAGGCCATCCAGAGCCCCTGTGAGTCTCATCCCTATGGAACAAATCTCTGTAGAAAGTATTAGGTACAGGGTATTCGATGAAGAACTGGAGACAATCTTCATAAGCGGAGTCTCGACACCTCTGCCAAGTGTCCATGTGGTCATTCCATCCAGATAACGGACCACATACTTTGTGGTTATGAACAGTAATGTGAAAATAAAAATCTCCTACATGCCCTGCAATACATTAAGACTTATTTATGATCTATTTTATTATTTAACCCTGGATAGGTACGGTCCTCGGACACCCCTTTAAGGGTATACTCGGACGCGAACGACCCCGACGCCAAAAAAAATTCTTGAAAAATCAGTTTTTGCAGTAACCTCCTTTTTTCTTTTGCCAAAAAAAACTTCAATGAATGCTTAAAACAACTAAAGATGAATACTACTCATCTGCAGAAAAACTATTTATTATAAATATTTTAAAAAATTAAGTAGAAAAAAAAAAAGACCTGACATAAAAATTCATAAAAAAAAAGTTTATACATATATACACAAATCCTTTTAGGAATTGATTCTTGAATGTTTAGGACACATCTTGATGTATTTTGGATGAAGTCAGACCCATGGAGGTGAAGATCTGAAATGAGAAACAAAGGGTAACTTTTTTTGGCCAAAAAAAATTGTCCAAATTTCATGAATTTTTTTGGGTACCCAAATGAAATAGGAAGTGGCTAATTTTTTTAGGGAATAAACATATGTTATCCTAAAATAGAAATATGTAAAAAAATCTTCATTATTTTGTAAATTACATTTATATCAGGGGCCATATCTAAAGGTAATTTTTTGAGTACTTGGAAATTTCGTAAAAAAATACATATATTTAATATATAATATGATATTTATGCAGGTAAAAATATACCAAAATATCACAAATTCTATAGGGAACAAGAATATATATAGATAGGGCAGCTTACGCTTCGGATATGTCCACAAAATGGCCGCCAACCACACTGACTCAGACTCCCTAATCTGCCACTTGAAATGTAGGAAGGGTATGTCAATTTCAAGGTGTTATTTACTAATCTAATTATTATTGGATATGCATAAAAATTGTATGGTGGGTTGCTGGATAATTGTCGATTATTTTACGACTATAAAATTAAAATTCTGACCCAAAAAATGTTTTTTGAAGGGAAATAAAATCGAAAAAAAAAATGTAAAACAATATTTTAGCTAAAAAAATTTGATGATATTCAATCAAAAAAAAAGTAAACAAAATTTTCCGACAAATAAACATCTAGAGGAATCATTACTCTGTGATAGTTCCTTAGTACGTAGTAATTTTGAAAGAATTGGGAAAAAACGAAAAAATGGCAATCACCGGAAAATCGAACACATACCTATATATACGCCATATCTGGCTAAAAAAAAGATAGGCATGGGTAGCCAGATCATCTAGAAACACTTTCCAACACTATAAAAATATAAGTTTTGCGACACTACTTGCCAATTCCTTACGGTAACATGACTAAGCAAAAAAATGCAAAACAAATAAAAAGGGGCACTCGTGGAAAAATGGCCATTCTAATATACGGCATTTCAGAAAAAAAAATTTCAGCCACGTGCTAGGCAAACCATCAAGGCATATTTTCCGACAAATAAACATATAAATGAAATATTACTCTGTGATAGTTCCTTAGTACGTAGTAATTTTGAAAGAAATGGGAAAAAACGAAAAAATGGCAATCACAGGAAAATCGAACACATACTTATATATACGCCATATCTGGCTAAAAAAAAAATAGGCATGGGTAGCAAGATCATCTAGAAACACTTTCCAACACTATAAAAATATAAGTTTTGCGACACTACTTGCCAATTCCTTACGGTAACATGACTAAGCAAAAAAATGCAAAACAAATAAACAGGGGCACTCGCGGAAAAATGCCCAACATTCTAATATACGGCATCTCAGATAAAAAAAAAAGACATGCACGTGTTAGCCCAACCATCAAGGCACACTTTCTAACACATAAACATGAAAAAAAAATCAATAATATACGGCAATTCCTTACTACGTAGTAAATTTTTACAAATATTGAAAAAAAAAACAGAAATTGGCAACAGCAGTTAAATACCCAATATACCAATAACTACGTCGTATCTGACAAAAACAAAATCACGCATGGGTAGCCAGATCATCTAGACACACTTTCCAACATTAAAAAAGCAAAAGTTTTACGACACTATTTCGCAATATCTTACGGAAAAATGACTTGGCAAAAAAATTAAAAAAAATTAAAAAGGGACACTCGCGGTAAAATGCCCGACATTCTAATATACGACATCTCAGATAAAAAAAAAGACATGCACGTGTTAGCCCAACCATCAAGGCACACTTTCTAACACATAAACATGAAAAAAAAATGAATAATATACGGCAATTCCTTACTACGTAGTAATTTTTACAAATATTGAAAAAAAAACAGAAATTGGTAACCGCAGTTAAATACCCAATATACCAATAACTACGTCGTATCTGACAAAAACAAAGTCATGCATGGGTAGCCAGATCATCTAGACACACTTTCCAACACTAAACAAGCAAAAGTTTTACGACACTATTTGGCAATATCTTACGGAAAAATGACTTGGCAAAAAAATGAAAAAAAATGAAAAAGGGGCACTCGCGGTAAAATGGTCCTCGTGGTGATGAACGACATTTTAACTAAAAAAAAAAACATGCACATGGTAGCCAAACAATCCACCAAGACTTTCCACAACTGATAACCTATACAAGTTGCACCATTCTACGACAATTTCATAATACGTAATAACTTTGATAATTATGCAAACTACCTCAGAAGGGTAAACTCGGACGCGAACGACCCCGACGCGTCTCAGAAATCGGGGAAGGAGTACAGCTACAGCACTGCACATCTGGACACTACTAGAGCGTGTAGGGGAGACACCTCCTGCAGGTCGATCACCCACAAATTCAGTCACAGGGGTGAGTCACGTGAGAAAAACCTGTTTTTTTTTGACGCTCGGGGTCGCAAACGACCCACCGTACCTATCCAGGGTTAATTCTATGGTCTTTCAGCCTCCTAAAATAGGTTCCACCTTTCTATACGCTGCGGAGGTATAGTATATATGAGCACCAAAATTTAAACAAGAGGTTGAAATGAAAAGAAAAATATGCCGACACAGAATGAGGAAGAAGGAAGACGTGCCTTGCTTCTTCGTAATTTACAAGTTCCTCTGTCATAACGATAAAAAATTTCTCAATTCTGTAGAACCTCGTTTCATATATGGCAAAACTGCCGTGAGAGCCAAGTGCACAACATTCACCCTTATTTAACTAGATTGTGTGACAGAACTAGTGCCTCAAACAGCTAGAATTACGAGATAACACAGGGAAAACACCGAGTTGTTGAGCTACGCAAAAAGGAATACAGATGGCGCCGTCGGCGGCGCTATGCATGCATACGAAGCTAGAGAGGAGAGGTACCTTACGAGCGGCTCTCCTTTCTTTCTCGTTTTTTGTTTTCTTGCCACTTGACCCCTTCGAAGTGTTAATTCTGTTCGGGGTGCAGATTGCTATGTGGCGTGTCAAGAATACGTCCTCTGATATTTCGCGATATCCCTGGTTCATTTATTTAGGGATATTCGCTCCAGGAGTTAGAATTCTGGGTACCTTAAGGTAAATTCTCTGGGAATATCACCGTAGTCAAATATACCCAAGGAAGCTACCCTATAGGAACTTCCATCAGGACGACATGGCTATCTCACCCAAAAATAGATTTTTCGCTTCGCTCAAAATCCGTTTTGTGAGACTACAATTGACAAATTTCCTAAGAGCTAATTAATCTCCAAAGTAGAACCTCATTTCAACAGACATATCGCAGAACATAATGATCGGGAACCAGTACCTAGAGAATAGAAAATTGAGGTAAAAAAAGAAAAAAAAAAAAACTATCCAAGAAGTTTCCATTAATTCTTAACCCTTTTACCCCCAAAGGACGTACTGGTACGTTTCACAAAAGCCATCCCTTTACCCCCATGGACGTACCGGTACGTCCTTGACAAAAAATGCTATAAATTTTTTTTTTCCATATTTTTTATACTTTTTTGAGTAAATTCAGGCATTTTCCAAGAGAATGAGACCAACCTGACCTCTCTATGACAAAAATTAAGGCTGTTAGAGCAATTTAAAAAAATATATACTGCAAAATGTGCTGGGAAAAAAATAACCCCCTGGGGGTTAAGGGTTGGAAATTTCCAAAGAGCCTGGGGGTAAACGGGTTAATATTTGAAACGGAAACCATTTTCAAAATTATTGCTATTATTATTACTATCCAAGCTTGGAAAAGTTGGATGTTATAAGCCAAGGGCTCCAACAGGGAAAATAGCCCAGTAAGGAAAGGAAATGGGAAAATAGACAAGTAAACTAATGAACATTTAGAATAACAGATTTTAAAAACAGTAACATTAAAATAGATAATTCATAAATATAGTATAAAAACTTATATCAGCCTGTTCAACATGAAAACATTTGCTGCAAGTTTGAACTTCTGAAATTCTACCGATTCAACTGCCTGATTAAGAATATCATTCCACAACTTAATCACAGCTGGAATGAAAACTTCTAGAATACTGTTAAGTATTGAGCCTCAGGATGGAGAAGGCATGACTATTAGAATTAACTGCACACCTAATATTACAATTGATTGATTGATCTAAGGTTTTCTGGCATCCTGACATCTAAGGTCATTGACGCCGATATCGTTTATGAATAAAAAATAAAAGAATATTCAATTAAAACCATAAAAGCAAAGATGTCATTTTGAAAGTTAAATATCGTTCAGAAGATCTGCTACTGAAATGAAGCTACTACTACTAGCATGGTAGGACACATCATGTCCAAGAATCTTGGCAAGGATGACCCTGCCATCCTCACCTCGAGCCTCAAACAGGTATCGATTTCTCTTACTACTAGAGCGTGCTAGAAATAGGAATGAATGGCGAGTGATTGCGACGCAGTTCCGGTAGGCCCTGCTGCTTCCTCCGGTGCCTTAGATGACCGCGGAGGTAGCAGCAGTAGGGGATTCAGCATTATGAAGCTTCATCTGTGGTGGATAATGTGGGAGGTTGGGCTGTGGCACCCTAGCAGTACCAGCTGAACTCGGTCGAGTCCCTGGTTAAGCTGGAGGAACGTAGAGAGTAGAGGTCCCCTTTTTTGTTTGTTTCATTTGTTGATGTCGGCTACCCCCCAAAATTGGGGGAAGTACCTTTGGTATATGTATGTATGTATGTACTATACATAGGGCATTAGGTTAACACAACCTGATGGTACTATCAGGGAAGATCTGAATGCAAAGGATGGTCAGAATTAAGAAAAATCTTGTACAACAAGCTTAACAAAGTAAATGAATGACCTATACCAAGCAGACTTCAGATTCAACCCAATAGAGCATTAGCTATGTATTCCCAGAGGGATTAGTTCTTTACAGGACCAACCAATTGTGGAACAAAACAACATTTATTCCTTCAATATTTTGACCATAAGCAGAAATTTTGTAAGTCGCTTCAATAAAAAAAACCCTGAAAGAAAGAGGCTATCATCCTCTCCAGATACAATATTAACCGAGTCTGATTCAAACAGGACTTCTCGAGATAGACTACAATCCCGAGCCTCCCTCGTTAAGAAGTTCCACGAAATGGTCCTCAAAGAATGTCCACTCAATTGTTGATGAGCACTTCAGTGTCTCTAAGAAAAATTTCCTCTTGCTTGAGGGTACACATAGGCACACTATTATCTTATTTCTCTTCTTGTTATTTTGAGTTTCTATTGTTTATATATGAAAGATTTATTTTAATGTTATTATTCTTAAACTTCTCTTGTAGTACATTTCGTTATTTCCTTTCCTCACATAGCTATTTTCCCTGTTGGGGGCCTTGGGTTTATAACATCCTACTTTTCCAACTAGGGATGTAGCTTAGGAGGTAATAACACTTATAATAATACTATAATGATAATAACAATAATAATAATAACCACTCTGCTACTGGGGCTGTGACTTCTGAAAACATTCAGTGAAGAGCGTTCAAAACATAACTTAAACTGACAAATTCTGTCTTGTACCAAACTTGAGGTATTTAGTGCCTGTTAAAAATGTCCAAGTTCTATTCTCTCTATAAAACTGGTGTACCTCAGTATCTTTAACATATGCTGACATTATGTACTTTGGTGGGAAGTAGTCGAGTTGTTTTTGTTTGAGAGCGATCAAGATTATTATGAATATTTTCTACAAAGATTAAGTTATTGAATCCTGATCCAGCCCACTGACAGAGCACAGGTATTTACAACTTATCTCCACCTTTGAATTGCAGATAAAACTGTGGATGTGGTCTCTATGGAGAACCTGGTTTAAAATAGGAACTTAGAGATGAAAAACATCTGAAACTGGTCTCCAAAAGTATCACACTACTTTGAACAGCTCTCGTAATTACTCATACAAAAAGCACAAGCATAAAATCATAGCGAGGAAGCGGTAGTAACAACTTACGTCTACTAGGGAGACCAGGAGACAAATGACGCCGTCTCGCTAACTCGGCCACTCCTACACAGGGGTGAGGCAGGTGGTAAGCATACGATGTTATCAGAATCCAACAACTTGAATTCTGGTCGTAACTAAATGACTTAGGAGTAAACTCAAACATATATAATGAGGGTTTGAACTTGCGTAGGAACAAAATACAATTATGGATTATGTGTCCGGGGGGTTTTTGAAACAACTGCTAAATTCCAAAAGAATTGTTAGTTTATTAATGAAAGAAAATTTCTCAGGTCTTCATCACTGTATATATTTTTTGGGCTGTACACTCAACTTGAATAAAGTCTACATTTTTTTATTATTCCAAACACAATTACTACAATCTTCCTTGCTTGGCATGAATATTGTACTTACATAAACCTATGGGATCAAATTCATAATCATATTATACTATTAGCACCCTATGGAACAAAGTTATTAAATCTCTCTACACTGTCCCTTAGGCTCAAGTAGTCAGTGGATGTCATGCATAGAAGGAAAAGAAGGACTTTTACATATACAGGAGACAAAACGGAAGGGGAAACGTGCAAGAAATCTTGGGGAAGGATATAAAGTTTACTATGCAAGGGAAAATACAAGGAGAAATGTGGGAGGAATCACTCTACTTTCAGATTTGCAGGAAAATGTCGGAAATCAAGCTCATGAGAAAGATAATATGGCATATCCTCTCGGCATGCGTCCCTTAAAGGCGTGGCGAAAAACAGGATGAATTTAGAGGGAAACTACAAGAATACATAGGAAGAGCTCGAAGGAGTGAACTGCTAGTGTTATCTGGGGATAAGAGTGTTGGAAGAAACAATCAGGAAGGTGAAAGATTGATGGAATTAGCAGAAGCTATGAATTGCCATGAATACAGAAGTTTGAGAAAAGGAGAAGTCATTGGGTAACTTATAAAATGGATAAAATGTTTCACAAATTTACTATGTGTTAGCCAAGAAAACCATTACGGATTGTAAGATTACAAATAAATCCATAGAACCTCATAAACTGGTAGTGGCAGATTTCAGGCTGAAAGCAATAAGGAAAGGAAAGACCCCAGCCACAAATAGGATCAAAACTTAGAAGCTAAAGGGGGGTATAAGGTACAAGAGTTCAGAGAAGCTTCTTCTATCCTGGCTTGACCTTATTTCTCCGGATCTTGCCTCGAGGAAGAAGTGCATATCATCATTGGGGTCTCCTGAAATGGAAAATCCTACATTAGAGCATTGCTGGACATTTGGAAAATGTTGCTGTTCCACAAAATAGCTTGCAATGGGTAAGAATAATCAAAGACTGGCTTTACTGTTCTGTCAATTTTCTCTGATACTGTACTTCATTATCCATTTTAATCATGTAAGCGCCCTAACTCATTTGAGCAGATTGTAAATTTTCTTAGTTCCAAATAAAGTGTTGAGAGAAGGACCTAGTTTCATTATAACCTCCTTTATCTTAATTTATCCAACGCATCCTTGAAGAGAGAGGATTTAATGCTAATTATTTATCGCCGTGAATATGCCAACAGGTTACGAGCCAAGGTTATTGGCAAAACCATTCGATGGTGATGCCAATAATTATGATTTTCATAGTCTCTCCCATGGGCTAATAAAACCAAAGGCTTGAGATGACAGAGTAGATTCTATCAAGTTAATGAGATGATATTACCTTAGGGATATATCACAGGGTTTAAGCTTTATGGAAATCATATACATACTCATAAATGGAAGATAAGAATGCTGATGTATCATATACATTATTATTATTATTATTACTATCCAAGCTACAACCCTAGTTGGAAAAGCAAGATGCTTTAAGCCCAGGGGCTCCAACAGGGAAAAATAGCCCAGTGAGGAAAGGAAATAAGGAAATAAATAAATGAAGAGAACAAATTAGCAATAAATCATTCTAAAATAAGTAACAACGTCAAAACAGACATGTCATATATAAACTATTAACAACATCAAAAACAGATATGTCATAAATAAACTATAAAAAGACTCATGTCCGCCTGGTCAACAAAAAAGCTACAACAGATAAAGCTTTGCCGCCACATAAGGAACGAGGCGAGACGATTAATGACGACTTGATGGTTGTGTGTACATTAAGTCCTCGACTTAACTTGATAAGGTTCCAAGAAACTTTAAGTCGAATTCTATCAAGTTTTGGCCTAGAGTAGGCTTCACCTGTTGAAGATTGCCCGGCCCTTTTGGCCAGACACGGGCTCTTGCAATCTTGCAGCCCGTAGAGCAGTGGTTCCCTAACTATCTTACCTGACGCCCCCTTTTTGCTTCCAGTAGACCCGTACGTCCCCACTCATCTTTTTTTTTTATATGAAATGATTCTTACATCTATTTCTTAGCATTGCACAGGAAAACAGATTTCTGTTTGTATTACAATCTAATAATGAAAGCCACTCAAACAAATAATAGTACATTCCAGTAACTAAAAACGAAACATTTGGTTCAAAGTGAGCGAAAAAAAGTTTGAACATTAGCAAATTGACAAAATTGAGTTGCAATTTTAAGAAGAGATAATTTGAAAACATGGCATATATTTTTTGGAAATACTTATGAGACTAAGGCACAATTTCTGGTCAAATTTAGTGAGATGGATGCATGTATGTAATGACAGATATTTGTTCTTTTAATGATTTTATTATTTTATTAACCCTTTTACCCCCATGGACGTACCGGTATGTCCTTGCAAAAAAATGCTATAAAAATTATTTTTTTTCATATTTTTGATATTTTTTTGAGAAAATTCAGACATTTTCCAAGAGAATGAGACCAACCTGACCTCTCTATGACAAAAATTAAGGCTGTTAGAGCAATTTAAAAAAATATATACTGCAAAATGTGCTGGGAAAAAAATAACCCCCTGGGGGTTAAGGCTTGGAAATTTCCAAATAGCCTGGGGGTAAAAGGGTTAATTTTCAAGTTTATAACCCAGCCCTTATACAATTTTCTAAATCAGGCCTATCAAAATGTATTGCATGGAAATTATAATGGTCTCTCGGTGGTTTATCATCTGCAGACTTTATGTAGCTGTTGCTTTGCCAGGCCTTCTCCATCATAAGACTCAATACTTCGCAGTACTCTAGAAGTTTTATTCCAGCTGTGACCAAGTTGTGGAATGATCTTCCTAATCGGGTTGTTGAATCAGTAGAACTTCAAAAGTTCAAAGTTGGAGCAAATGCTTTTTTGTTGACCAGGCGGACATGAGTCTTTTTATAGTTTATATATGACATATTTGTTTTTGATGTTGTTAATAGTTTATATATGACATATCTCTTTTGACATTACTTTTTTTAGAATGATTTATTGTTAATTTGTTCTCTTCAGTTATTTATTTCCTTATATCCTTTCCTCACTGGGCTATTTTTCCCTATTGGAGCCCCTGGGCTTATAGCATCTTGCTTTTCCAATTAGGGTTGTAGCTTGGATAGTAATAATAATAATAATAATAATCACTTGCAGCTCTGCGATCATTTGTCGTTAGTTCTAGTACTCTGAAAGTTGCACCACTTATGAGAACTAGAGGGGCACTCAGTAGAGCTTCCTGGTCCCAATTTTAACAGGGAAGAATAGCTAAGTGAGGAAAGGAAATAAACAAACTACAATTGAGAAGTTATAAACAATTAAAATATTTTAAGAACAGTAGAGCACTAAAATAGATCTTTTATATATAAACTATAATAACTTGAAAAATAACATGCGAAAGAGAAATGATAGAAAAGTGTACCCTCAAGCAAGAGAATCTAGCCCAAGAGAGTAGGTTTTATACTGTGGAGTTAATATTTCCATTATTCATAAACTACGTCTAAATATTTATATAGATGTGCACGCACAGATTCGACCCTTCCCACCCCCTCCCCCTTTCCTAACTATAACCAGCTGGTTTCGCAATTTGTGGGAGATTGTGGTTTCCAAGTGTACCTCTCGGGGTACCACCTCTCACCTGGGTATGACTTCTTCACATGAAAAACGTAATGACATTAAATGTTCTCTAGTCTTGGGTAGTGCCATAGCCTCTGTACCATGGTCTTCCACTGTCTTGGGTTAGAGTTCTCTTGCTTGAGGGTACACTCGGGCATACTATTCTATCTCGTTTCTCTTCCTCTTGTTTAGTTGAAGTTTTCATAGTTTATATAGGAAATATTTATTTAAATGTCATTGTTCATAAAATATATTATTTTTCTTTGTTTCCTTTCCTCACTGGGGTATTTTCCCTGTTGGGGCCTCTGGGCTTATAGCATTTTGCTTTTCCAACTAGGGTTGTAGCTTAGCAAGTAATAACAATAATAATAATAATAATAATAAAACGTACTTCAATCTGTAACTAATGCTTTGAAAGCCCAATTTAAGAATCGGTAAAACAAAAGGGATTTTGACGAAGGAAAAATCTATTTCTGGGCGAGGAACCTGTGTCGCCCAGTGAAATGCTCCTTAAAGCACCATTTCTAAGGTATAAATACTGCTAAATATACATACATACATATACCATGGCACTTCCCCCAATTTTGGGGGGTAGCCAACATCAACAAATGAAACAAAAACAAAAAGGGGACCTCTACTCTCTACGTTCCTCCAGCCTGACAAGGGACTCAACCGAGTTCAGCTGGTACTGCTAGGGTGCCATAGCCCACCCTCCCACATTATCCACCACAGATGAAGTTTCATAATGCTGAATCCCCTACTGCTGCTACCTCCGCAGTAGGGGATTCAGCTAAATATACCTGAGAAAAAAGTTGCATGGAATGCCAGGAATAAACCCAGCTCGCTCACTCTGAGTGTTGGTATAGTATCTGGGGCGTGTTAGAACCACGACCAGAGGTCCCTCACCAATTAGTCTTCTCCTTCCTCAATATCTCTTTCCGTTCTGGAAGGGCCGAGATAATTTGAGAATCGTATCTATAAAGTACGAGAGGAAGGCCAAGGTTTGGGTGGATGGATGGAGTGAAGGAAGCTCTGGGAGATAGGAGGATAGATGTGAGCGAGGCAAGAGAGCATGCTAGAAATAGGAATGAATGGCGAGCGATTGTGACGCAGTTCCAGTAGGCCCTGCTGCTGCCTCCGATGCCTTAGATGACCGCGGAGGTAGCAGCAGTAGGGGATTCAGCATTATGAAGCTTCATCTGTGGTGGATAATGTGGGAGGGTGGGCTGTGGCACCCTAGCAGTACCATCTAAACTCGGTTGAGTCCCTTGTTAGGCTGGAGGAACGTAGAGAGTAGAGGTCCCCTTTTTGTTTTTGTTTCATTTGTTGATGTCGGCTACCTCCCAAAATTGGGGGAAGTGCCTTGGTATATGTATGTATGTATGATTCTTTGATCAGATTCAGATATGCTATTAAAAATTAGTAAAAACAAAAATGCTTCAGCGAAATATTTTGCGTCTAAAGCATACCTACTACTACATGTGGTACTCACCTTTAATCTGTGGTTGCAAAGATCCGATTCCTGGCATTTACTGTCGGTTCCCTCTTTGACCACTGATTTGCAGGGCACCTGTAAACAATACCAAATTAGTTACAGAACTATAAAATTATTAACAGTAAACTAACTAATGAAATATATATCAAAGTCATACGGACAAGTCTCTAAGTCTCCCCACATACAAAAAAAAGTCACTAACTCAATATAGTATATTCAACAGCCAACTCCAAAATAGGTTTAGTGTTTCGATAACATTACACAGGAGGTTACACAATGTGTATTTTGTAAATATCCAATAGCTAAATTTATAAATCATAGTCAATTATTACTCAATCATAACAGCTGAGGCCGGTGGATTGGACAACTTGGCCAAAGGGAAGCCAGTAAAAAGAAAATCACTTAACAACTAAATTATAAACCTTTCTGTTTTGCAGTTAAAGGGAAAGATATGACTTTACTGAACTATGCAAGTAGAGCTTATGCAAAAAAACTCCCAATCTTTTCCTATCACCTACTCTGCATTGGCCAGCGTGGTGAAGACAACTGGCAAAAGGCACTGACATGTGTACAGCCTTTGTCATACAGTGGACTAAAAACAGCTGCATTTGTTGTTGTTGTTGTAAATAGCTAATAAAAGCAATGTTATGAAATGTCACAGGAAATACAATTACAGTAAAGGCAAAACTTAAGAGGCAAATTTCAAATGCATCAACTGCATTATTACAGGTACAAAGTATCAAAATGTGGAAATCTATGAAGGGTTGTTCAAAAATTCTATCTCATACTTTTAAGATTTTGACAATTACCCCAAGTGTCAAATACAGTAACTGACATTTCTTTTGCATTTCAGCAACACACACCTGTGAAAAATACCAATTTTCACTGTTAATATTACAGGTACTAGGTTGGCCAAGGCACCAGCCACTTGTTGAGATACTACCGCTAGAGTTATTGGGTCCTTTGACTGGCCAGACAGTACTACATTGAATCTCGTTCTGGTTACGGTTCAGTTTTCCTTTGCCGACACATACACCGAATAGCCTGGCATATTCTTTCCACAGTCTCCTCTGTCCTCATACACATGACAACACCAAGCTAAACAAACAATTCTTCTTTGCTCAAAGGGTTAATTTCTGTATTGTGATTGTTCAGTGGCTACTTTCCTCTTGGTAAAGGTAGAAGAGAAAACTACAGTAAGGAGCTCTTCTAGGACACTTCAAAATCAAACCATTCTTCTCTAGTCTTGGGTAGTGCCATAACCTCTGTATCATGGTCTTTCACTGTCTTTGATTAGAGTTCTCTTGCTTTAGGGAACACTGAGGCACACCATTCTATCAATTTCCTTATTTCCTTTCTTCACTGGGTTATTCTCCCTATTGGAACCCTTGAGCTTATAACATCCTACTTTTCCAACTGGGGTTCTAGCTTAGCTAGTAATAGTAATATTAACCCTTTTACCCCCAGGCTATTTGGAACTTTCCAACCCTTAACCCCCAGGGGGGTATTTTTTTCCCAGCACATTTAGCAGTATATATTTTTTAAATTGCTCTAACAGCCCTAATTTTTGTCAGAGAGGGGTCAGGTTGGTCTCATTCTCTTGGAAAATGCCTGAATTTTCTCAAAAAATTATCAAAAATATGAAAAAAAAAAATTGTAAATAGCATTTTTTTGCAAGGACGTACCGGTACATCCATGGGGGTAAAGGGATGGCTTTTGTGAAATGTACCAGTACGTCCTTTGGGGATAAAAGGGTTAATAAAAGAGAAATCCTACACTTTGCCTTATACATTCATTAGCATGTCTTAATTATACACATGAACTTGTCACAAATAAAGTTTCAAAGTTGAACCTAAACATCAAAATTTCTACGAGCAAGAATCCACCCCAGCATACATCTATTTCAGCTTCATAAGCTGGACAAGGGAGGCATTGTGGACTGTTATCTAGTTCTTTTTATGGTACTCCTTGAATTCTCACAGGAAATCAATAAATAGCTCTTTCTAGGGATCAATGAATGAACTGACTCTGGTCTCTATATAACATAAAACTATAATACGATTCATAAAAATAATTTACCTTTCAAAAAGCCATGATAAAAGTTTTACCTTTTTAATATGCTAATTACAAAAATATATCCCATGAGGTTGCAGATATACCTTCATCCCTTGCCCAAGATCTAAGAAAAGACCCCTATTATTATTATTATTATTATTATTATTATTATTATTACTAGCTAAGCTACAACCCTAGTTGGAAAAAGCAGGATGCTATAAGCCCTAGGGTTCAACAGGGGAAAAAAAACTAAGTGAGGATAGGAAACAAGGAAATAAATAAACTATAAATGAAGTCGTGAATACTTAAAATAAAATATCTCAAGATCTGTGTCATCAAAATAGATCTTTCATACGTAAGCCATAAAAACTTTAAAAAAAATAAGAGGAAGAGAAATAAGATAAAATAGTGTGCCTGAGAGCACCCTCAAGCAAGAGAATATAATAGCAAGAAGGCTTGGATTACTATAAAAGAACTGATCATTGAACAGAACACTTGAACAAGAGTACCTGCCATGACACCCGACAGGGCAGCAAACCAGCTACGACTCGACAGGAGTAGCTGCCATGACACCCAGCAGAGCAGCCAACCAGCTACTACCCAACAAGGGTAGCTGCCATGACACCCAACAGAGCAGCAAACCAGCTACTACTCGAACAAGAGTAGCTGCCGTGACACCCGACAGAGCAGCAAACCAGCTACGACTCAACAAGAGTAGCTGCCAAGACACCCAACAGAGCAGCAAACCAGCTACTACTCGACATAAACCGCCCAACTAAGAACGAGTATACCTCAAGAAAATAATGCATGAAATGGACCACATCAGGTGAGAAAGGGATTAACAAGTTCTCTTGCTTGAGGATACACTCGGGCACACTATTCTATCTAATTTCTCTTCTTGATTTGTTAAAGTATTTGTAGTTTAAATAGGAATTATTCATTTAAATGCTGTTACGGTCCTTAAAATATTTCATTTTTCCTTCTTTCCTTTCCTCGCTTGGCTATTTTCCCTGTTGGGGCCCCCAGGCTTAAAGCATTCTGCTTTTCCAACTAGGGTTGTAGCTTAGCAATTAATAATAATAATCTGAAACTAATACCACTTCACTCTCGCACATTTGATATAATATTACAGCAGTGAACGTCATGCAAACATACGATAACACTACAGTACAACATGATACATACAGATCTAATAATGTATGTCTAAATACCAACGTCAAAAAAGAAAGCATTAGAATTCACGAAGAATTAACTGTGCTATGAAGTAAACAGCGAATCGATTACCCGGTCGCAAATTTGAATTACTTGCAGGTTTGCCGCGACATCACTGCAGGAACATAATGACTGAGCTGTTGTAAGAATTGTAAATATGGAGTTTTTATGATAAAACAAAGTTTTATGAATACTTACCTGGCAGTTATATATACATAGCTAATTATCTCTATTTCGGCAGAATTTTTCTAAAACTAGGCAACCGCCTTGTGGTGGTTGGGTGGTAACACCCGTTAAAGGGTGGTAGGAGGAATCATTCCCGTTCTCTGTTCTTCAGTTCATCTATGCCCGACCTGTCTCCTGAGGGGAGGTGGGTGGGCCTTCGAATGTATATATAACTGCCAGGTAAGTATTCATAAAACTTTGTTTTATCATAAAAACTCCATTTTTACGAATAGAACTTACCTGGCAGTTATATATACATAGCTGATTAACACACTTGGAGGAGGGTGATAGACAGTAACATCGTTGGGGAAACAACCAAAAAAGTTGTAGGATAAATAAACACCTTGATTCCTTACCTGCTAAGGTAGCTGACTTCAAAGGTTCCTGCCTCTTGAGTCGCTTTCCCTTAGGAGTGTCAGCCAGGATGTGACCTGCAGTGCTGAAAACACTCAATCGAGTCTGTCAACGGGGTGAGACCAACAATCTGACTAGACTTCAGGACTACCTATTGCCCAAAATAAAAAACCGCAACTTTACCAAACCAACCACCTAACATTTGCAAAGTAGATAAAAATGATCTAACTAGACTGAGGTGACTGTACACAAGTCGAAGTCCTCAGACAACCAATAAAAAAAATACACCAACCTATGCACAAGTAAACAAAACTAAGGTTGAGGGGAGGTAGTAACTCCTTTGCCTAATACAGAAGCCGTAGCTACGTATGGTCCCAAGGTATAACATTTCTCATAATCCACCCTCACCTCTCTGAGGTAATGAGAGGCGAACACAGAGTTGCTCCTCCAGAATGTCGCATCCATAATTTGACGGAGCGACATGTTCTTGCGGTAAGCAAGCGAGGTCGCAATGGCCCTCACTTCGTGGGCTTGCACTTTTAAAAGTCCGAAGTGTTCCTCCTCACACAAGAGATGCGCTTCTCTTATCACTTCCCTCAGGAAAAAGGATAAAGCGTTCTTGGAAAGGGGCTTTTGAGGATCTTTCACAGAACACCACAGGGAGCTAGAAGAGCCTCTCACACTTTTTGTGCGAGACAAGTAGGTCTTGAGGGCTCGTACTGGACAGAGCAGCCTCTCTTGCTCTTGACCCACTAGGTTGGTCAAGTTAGGAACCTCAAAGGTCCTCGGCCAGGGCTTAGAAGGGTTCTCGTTCTTAGCGAGAAAGTCTAATCTCAAGGCACAAACTGCCCCATTCAGATTGAAGCCTACCTGTTTTTCAATTGCATGGACTTCACTAACTCTTTTAGCTGTTGCTAAGGCCAAAAGAAAGAGGGTCTTCTTGGTAACCTCCCTAAGGGGAGCCTGTGAGATGGGCTCAAATCTCTTGGTGCACAGAAATTTAAGAACTACATCAAGGTTCCAAGAAGGGGGCTTTAACTGGGTCTGCTTGGTCGTCTCAAAAGACTTCAAGAGGTCATGTAAGTCCTTGTCGCGAGACAAGTCCAAGCCCCTATGCCGACAGACGGAAGAGAGCATACTTTTGTACCCTTTGATAGTGGACACAGCTAGCTTAGCGTCCTGTCTGAGGTACAACAAGAAATCCGCAATCTGGCTCACAGAGGTAGTGGATGAGGAAATCTTGTGCTTCCTACACCAAGCCCTAAAAGTCTCCCACTTGGACTGGTAGACCCTCTGCGAAGAGACCCTCCTCGCTCTGGCGATAGCTTTCGCAGCTTGCGCTGAAAAGCCTCTCGATCTGACGAGCTTCTCGATAGTCTGAAGGCAGTCAGATTGAGAGCGAGGGGGTTTTGATGATATCTCTCGAAGTGGGGTTGTCTGAGCAGATTTGGACTTGCAGGGAGGCTTCTTGGAAAGTCCATCAACAAGTCCACCACCTCCGTGAACCATTCCCTCATCGGCCAGAACGGAGCTATCAGGATCATCCGTCCCGAATCGAGGAGGGCGAATTTCCTGACTACCAGATTGATGATCTTGAACGGGGGAAAAGCATAAGTGTCCATCCCCGTCCAATCCATCAAAAAGGCGTCTACTGCTATTGCCTCTCTGTCCGGAACTAGGGAGCAATAGATGGGGATCCTCTTGGATAAATTGGAGGCGAAAAGATCGATGAGGGGTCTCCCCCACAGCCTCCAGAGACTCTGACAGACCTGTTGGTTGAGGGTCCATTCTGTGGGAAGGACCTGCCCTTTCCTGCTGAGCATGTCCGCCCTCACATTCTTCTGTCCCTGAACAAACCTCGTCAGCAGGCTTATCCTGTTCTCCTTCGCCCAAAGAAGGAGCTCTCTTGCTGTCTCGAAGAGAGACAGAGAGTGAGTCCCTCCTTGCTTCCTGATGTAAGCAAGAGCTGTGGTGTTGTCTGAGTTGACCTCCACAATCTTCCCAGACACCAAGTCCTTGAAGGCCTTTAGCCCCAGAAAAATGGCCATCAGCTCCTTGTTGTTGATGTGCCATCCCAGCTGAATTCCTTCCCAATAGCCTGAGACCTCCTTGCTTTCTAGTGTTGCCCCCCAGCCTGACTCTGATGCGTCTGAAAACAACACTAGGTCTGGGTTCTTCTTGTGTAAGGAGATCCCTTCCCCTAACAAGGTTGGGTCCAGCCACCACTTCAGAAGAGTCTTGACTTCTATTGGAATGGGGAAGGAAAAGGAGTCTTCCTGCATCTTTCTGTTCCATGTCTTCGAAAGAAAGTGCTGAAGAGGCCTTAGGTGGAGTCTCCCCAGAGAGACAAACAGTTCGAGGGAGGACAGAGTCCCCAGCAAACTCATCCACTCCTTCGCTGTGCATCTCTTCTTGTCCAGGAAAGTTCTGACTTTTACGAGACACTTGGCCTGTCTTTCCTGAGAGGGAGAAGCCCGAAAAAGAACTGAATTCAGAACTATCCCCAAATAGAGAATAGTCTGATTCGGTCTGATCTGAGACTTCTCCCTGTTGATGACCAGGCCTAGATCCTGAGCCATCATAAAAGTCTTCCGTAAATCCTCCAGACATTTCTCCCTCGATCGTGAACGAATCAGCCAATCGTCCAGATAGAAGGATATCCTTATCCCTTCCTGATGCAGCCAACCTGACACATTCGCCATTACCCTGGTGAAGACTTGAGGAGCCGTGCTGAGACCGAAGCAAAGAGCTCTGAATTGGAAGCACTTGCCCTCCATTACAAACCTCAGGTACTTCCTCGAAGTCGGATGGATGGGGACATGGAAATATGCGTCCTGCAAGTCGAGGGACACCATCCAGTCCCCTGGACGTACTGACGCCAGCACCGACTGAGTCGTCTCCATGGAGAACTTTGTCTTCTCCACAAATACGTTGAGCGCGCTGACATCCAGGACGGGTCTCCATCCGCCCGAGTTCTTGGGGACCAGAAACAGGCGATTGTAAAAGCCTGGGGAGACTAGATCCCGAACCGGTTCTATCGCCCCCTTGTCTAGCATTTGGTTGACAAGGTCTACTAGAGCCTTCTGTTTCCCAGGATCTGAGTACCGGGCTACTAAGGCCAGCGGAGCATCTGCGAGAGGAGGTTTTTTCAGAAAGGGGATCTTGTATCCTTCCTTGATGACTGAGAGGGACCAGGTGTCCGCCCCTCTCCTCTTCCAGGACTGCCAAAAACCTGACAGTCTTGCGCCTACCGTCTGGAGGAGACGAACTTCATTTCCTGGAGCGAGGTCTGAAAGAACCCCTGGTAGATCTTGGTCCTGAATCTTGCCTTCTCCCTCTAAAATCTGATCTTGAAGTAGTCCTGCCCCGAAAGGGCTGCTGGAATCTCCTTTCCTCCCGTTTCAAAGAAGAAGGAGGGGCTGCAAAGGGCTTACGAGCAGAACGAGATAAAAGGTCTTGGATGGCTTTTTGGGCCAGAGAACGCGTAATGTCATTAACCAGAGACTCGGGAAAAAGATGTTGAGAGAGGGGGGCGTAAAGAAGCTCAGACTTTTGAGCATTGGTAACAGACCTAGAAGCAAAAGAGCAAAGCAGAGCTCTCTTCTTTAGGACCCCAGCTGAGAACAGAGCAGCCAACTCATTCGCCCCATCTCTGAGGGCCTTATCCATACAGGACATAATGCTCGTAAGGTCCCTAGATCCATCCATCTGTTCAGTTTTCCTTGCGAGAGTCCCAAGCGACCAGTCTAGGAAACTAAAAACCTCAAAGGCTCTAAAAATACCTTTGACGAGATGATCCAGCTCCGACATTGACCACATGACCTTGGCTGAGTTGAGAGCATGCCTTCTAGCAGAGTCCACTAAACCAGAGAAGTCACCCTTGGAGGAGGAAGGCACTCCCAGACCCAAAGGTTCTCCAGTTGCATACCACATACCCGCTCTTGAAGCAAGACGAGCTGGTGGAAACGAGAAGGAAGTCTTAACTGTTTATCTCCGCTCCATCATCCAGTCATCAATCTTCGTGAGAGCCTTCTTTGCGGAGATAGACAGCTTCATCTTGATGAAGGCCGACTGTTTCTTGGCCTTCTTTCTGTTAAATTGGGACTGAGGAGATTGAGGGGCAGCAGGTTGGAATTCCTCTCCAAAAAGTTCAAGAAGGGAGTGAGAGAGAACTTTGTAATCTCCCACAGCATCGGCAGGATTATCATCGTCATCAGAAACATCCTCGAGGGCCTGATCCACATCTGCAATATCCTTCGAAAGAGAAGAATCCTTAGAACCCGACAAGGGCAAATCAAAGGCCTCATCCTGCAAAAGACGGGTTGCATCCTGGAGTCCCGCGCTAGAAGAATCCTTGGAACGAGAGGCAGTATCGTCCCGAAGAGGCAGGGTGGTATCGCCCTGGGACCGAGAACGAGAGGCAGAGTCGTTCTGTCGTCGAGAGCGAGAGGCGGTATCGTCATGGCGGCGAGAATGAGAGGCGGTATCGTCGTGGCGGCGAGAATGAGAGGCGGTATCGTCGTGGCGTCGTGAACGAGAGGCGGTATCGTCGTGGCGTCGAGAACTAGGGTCGGTATCGTCGTGGCGTCGTGAACGAGAGGAGGTATCGTCGTGGCGAAGCGAACGAGAGGAGGTATCGTCGTGGCGAAGCGAACGAGAGGAGGTATCGTCGTGTCGAAGCGAACGGGAGGCGGTATCGTCTTGGTATCGAGAACGAGAAGCAGCTTCGTTCGATAAGGTATCGTCCCGGTATCGAGAACGAGAAAACGTATCGCCCTGGTATCGCGAAGAAGTATCGCCTGGCGCAAGCACACATTCCTCATCCTGGCGTAGAGAGGGAGAAGTTCTCTTTAAAGAAGAACTCCGTTCTCTCTTAGAAGCAGACTTCTTAATCGGCAACGAGTCGTCTTTACGTCTGTCAGACTGGGCGTGAGGGCGACTAAAGGCTTGTACTAAAGTCAAAAGTTGTTCCTGCATGACAGACATAAAGGATTTAGCAACATCAGCTGGGTCTTGCGGATCCGAAGGGGGGGGGGCTGACGAATAACACTCGTATCTTCGGCAGCAGGCTTCGTCCTTTTCACAGGCACGGAGTCGAAATCATCCTCCGACGGACAAGGTTCATAACTGCTAGAACCGGGAGAGAAAGAACGAGACCGTTCGTCGCGGTTCCATCTCCTCTTAGTAGGTCTTGAAGCTTCATACTTCCATTTACGTCTGGACGAATTCGGAGAAGAAAACAACACATCCGACTCGTCTTTCCCGTGACGGTCAAGAGCAGCCTGGGAATAGACAACAGGACTGTCTGAGGCGACGGCTGACCGAGGGTACGTACCTCTCACCCCCTTTCGGTCATCGACGTACCTTCTCCCTTGGTCCTGGGAGCTTGGTAGAGGTCTAGGCCTAGGGGTATGACAGATTCGGTCGGTCGCCACCTCCACTGCACTAACACAAGCACTTTCACTTTCCTTACCTTTAAAGGCCTCCAGCTGTTCTTTAATGGCCTTCAACTCGGCCGCCAGGCTAGCGTACCGAGGGTCATCCGTAGATACGGAACCTGTAGGAGGTGCAGGAGTTACTACCTCAAGGGAAGGATCAACTTCCAAAGAGGAATCAATAATAGGATCAATAGATAAATCTACGCTAAGTTCGTCTTCCTTACCACTAACAGACTTAGACTTAGACCTAGAAGCTCTCCTAACTCTATCGAGCTCTAGCTTACGCACATAGCGCTTCATAATTAACCAATCTTTCTCATCCAAAACCTTACATTCCCCGCACCTATTATCAAGGGCACAAACAAAACCCCTACAATGAGAACAAACAGTGTGAGGATCAACCGCCATTTTGGGTAGTCTCACCTTACATTCCTCATTCGCACAGATACGGTAATGACTCTTTTCACTCATAATGAAAAACAGCAAAAAAAAAAAAAAGCTAAGAGAAAACAAAATACAACGATCGCCAAAACCCCAAATCAGAGTACTTCACCAAAAAAAGCAGACTGGTACACCGAGCAGGGAAATCGAAGAAAAAACTCTTAATGACGGACCAACGTGTTATCGATCCGGCCGGCAGAGATGAACTGAAGAACAGAGAACGGGAATGATTCCTCCTACCACCCTTTAACGGGTGTTACCACCCAACCACCACAAGGCGGTTGCCTAGTTTTAGAAAAATTCTGCCGAAATAGAGATAATTAGCTATGTATATATAACTGCCAGGTAAGTTCTATTCGTAAAATGATGATTTGTTCACTAACCAAACAAACAACCTAAGAATTAAAGAGCAGCAGCTATGAATACGAATAGTATCAGTGTTGATGTAGTAGCATGTTGCCTGGGACATGCCACATGCATTAATGATAATCAACCAATCAATTGTCTTAATGTGGTAGCCATTTTCATTATTGATAATCTTCTTGCTTAAAAAGGAAAAGGCTGATTACACTTGTAGTGTCTGCAACCTCACCATCCTTGTGAGCTAAGGATGGGGGGTTTGAGGGAGCCTAAAGGTCTACCTTGTGAGTTATCAGCCGCCATTCCCTGGCCCTGCCTGGTCCTAGCTTGGGAGGAGAGGGGGCTTGGAACGCTGATCACATTCATATATGGTCAGTCTCTATGGCATTGTCACTGACCATGGCCTCTGCCACTTATAAGTAGCCTTTAGAACTTTAATTGTTTTTAATCAAGACCCTATGATAAATACAGGACTGTCAGACAATTTCTAACAGTATTCAACTGGTCTGGTAAAAATAAATGTTCCTATGAAGACGAAATAATTTGACATTTATCATATATACACATGACTAGTAAATTTAACATTGGGGACACGGATGTGTCATGTAAAAATATCTAGATTTTTCAGTCTCTTATTCACAGTAAACCTTTACTACATAAAACATTTCTTTGAAACATTTACTACAATTTAAGCCGACATAATTTGAGCTCAGTTTGATAAGAGTTCTGATCTGTGATTTCAACGCCTTACTGTTGTTACAAGCATCAAATTCTGAAGTATGCCAGTAGTGTTCAAATATCTGATCTAAAGTGTTCATTTGGTGATTGATTGATTTCAAGTTTTCAGGCATCCTGACATCTAAGGTCATTGACGCCGGTCACTTGGTGAACTATTCACATTTAAGAACACTATGAACACTAGTTGAAATTACTCTATTCTAATATTGATAGTTATAAAATGCACAGGCAAAAAGTAAGGCAATAAGGTCATTTAACCCTTTTACCCCCAAAGGACGTACTTGTACGTTTCACAAAACTCATCCCTTTACCCCCCTGGACGTACCGGTACGTCCTTGCAAAAAAATGCTATTTTTTTTAGCATATTTTTGATAATTTTTTGAGAAACTTCAGGCATTTTACAAGAGACGATGAGACCAACCTGACCTCTCTATGACGAAAGTTAAGGCTGTTAGAGCAATTTGAAAAAAAATATACTGCAAAAAGTGTTTGAAAAAAAATAACCCTTGGGGGTTAAGGGTTGGAAATTTCCAAAGAGCCTGGGGGTAAAAAGGTTAATGGAAAAAACAACAGAAAAAAATAGGATTCTTTTGGACACATTAAAAGAAATTGGAAGAAACTAAACAATGTTGAATTTAAATTTGACTTAGTTTTTTGTACCTCATTTATGGTTTATGATTGATTGATGGAGGAGGAGGAGGAGGAGGAGGAGGAGGAAGAGGAGGAGGAGGAGGGGGAGAGAGAGAGAGAGAGAGAGAGAGAGAGAGAGAGAGAGAGAGAGAGAGAGAGAGAGAGAGAGAGAGAGAGAGAGAGAGAGATACAATTTTTTTTTCTAATAATTAGTTCAAATATGATTTACTGTGCATTAACGACGTGGATAACTTTCCATGATCAGACCTCTAACCCAGGTACTATAGTCCATTTCTTTTAGCGATGCATATTTCACCGACTCGCGGCGGTGCCCTTTTAGCTCGGAAAAGTTTCCTGATCGCTGATTGGTTAGAATTATCTTGTCCAACCAATCAGCGATCAGGGAACTTTTCCGCGCTAAAAGGGCACCGTTGCGATTCGGTGCAAATATGCATCGCTAAAAGAAATGGACTATAGCTTCCTCCTTTGTTACTTTTTAAAAGGGGCATTTTTTAAAATTAAATAAAAAATAATCCTCGTCTCTTACCATGGAATTGATAAATTGTAATCCTAGAGAACTTGGTTTTTGCATTTAAGTCGTGCGGTTTCTTGGTGCGTTCTCTATAACTGCAGTGTACTTGTTGTTCAATCTACAGTCAGTAGCTCGTTTTACTTCAGCAAACTTTCATGATCTGAAAATAAGATCATTCATGGATAAGCATGTCATGAAACACTTCTGGAAACAAGTAAAATCTATTGAATTGAAAAAAAGAAAGCAATGATAAGAAAAATAAAATGTCAGTGCAGTAAGCCAGTCTTTGTACATAAGTTTTCCAATGACTAACACTGGAAGGTTATTCGCCAATAATAAGATTATACATTAAAAGCATTGATGGCCACTCATAGGACTGCTAACACAGAACTCGTGTAATATGTGTCAAATTTGTCAAATATCCCCAGAATATAGTCATCATCATCTCCTCCTACGCCTATTGACGCAAAGGGCCTCAGTTAGATTTCGCCAGTTGTCTCTATTTTGACCTTTTAAATCAATACTTACCCATTCATCATCTCCCATCCCACTTCATGCTTCATAGTCCTCAGCCATGTAGACCTGGGTCTTCCCACTTTTCTAGTGCCTTGTGGAGCCCACTTGAAAGTTCAGTGAACTAATTTCTCTTGGGGAGCGCCCGAATATTAATAAGGATGCCATCATTTTAGTACTTGCTTTCCTGTAAATATAAAAAACAAATCTTCTATTATTTCTATGCACTAAAACATCTAAAAATGGCAATTTACAATTATTCTCTTCTTCAATAGTGAATTTTATGGAGTAAACTAAACTATTTAACTTTTCCAAAAAAATATTTAGATTCTCATATGTAGGCCTAACACAAAAAATATCGTCAACACAACGAAACCAAAAAAACCCTTTAGGCAAAATCGCTGGTAACAGTTTAACTTCAAAAAATTCCATGTAAAGGTTACTGAGTACTGGGGATAGGGGATTACCCATTACCGTCGTATTCACAAAATTTGGCCTCTATAGTCTAGCAATGAGAATTGAAGGTCATTTAAACCATTATTTGTTTTTTGCCAGGAATATATAAAAGGAATGAAATAACCGAACTTCCGCAACCCTAAGAGAAAGACCTAAAAAAAATAATAGGTTCATTTTTATTAAGTGAAACAAATTTAGAAAATACAAAATGAATATTATACCTGACGTAGAGAAAATAACAAAGCAGCATAAAAGAAAGTAAACTCAAAATAGTTAGATTATAATACGCACTATTGCAGAGGCTATGCCTCGTCCTTGAACCCGAAGAGAATGGAGAGCAAGAATGAAGGAAATAGGAGCAGGGATACGGCAGAAGACTTGAAAGTAGGAGCAGATACGGAATGGGGGTAAATTTACAGCTTAAACTATGGCTGGTTTAGGGATAAAGATATAGCATGGAATCTACAATAACAAGTAAAGTACAGGGAAGCAAAACCTATTATAAACCAAACCACCTAACCAGTATAGGGTAATCCCAACTTATTTCCTGGGTAGGCTTTGCCCAACTATATCAAGTTAAGCTTTGGGGAGCCTTTGTAGGGTGACGGCCAGATCCCGTAGAAAACGGGAATATTCTGAACTATGGCCGTCGTTCTAAAAACGATTTTGGCGGGAGAAGCTAACTTAAAAAACCCACCTAACCTATGCTAAAAGCCGTATCCTTACACAGGGGGGCTGCGCCCCCTGGACCCCCCCTTACACAACATATTTAAGATCCGTAGACCATTTCCAAACGTTTTTATTCTATACAAGATAACAGTCGAAGCGATAATAAACAAATTAGGACGCTTGGCCGTAGCGCTACAAACTACCCAGCTTTGGTATTAGTCAAATTAACCTATTCAGGTACCATATGACCACAATAAAGGTAAATACTAAATGTAAAATTAGTAAAATTCATAAAAAAACTATTTAGGTAATTAGCACAGGCTTAGGGTTGTGGTGGCCGATGGAGTAATGTCGCTGACTGGTGAATGCCAGACTGGGGTTTGCATCCCGCTCAAACTCGTTAGTTCCTTTGGTCGCTGCAACCTCACCATACTTGTGAGCTAAGGATGGGGGATTTGGGGGAGCCTATAGGTTTAATTGCTATGTCATCAGCAGCCATTGCCTGGCCCCCTTCGTCCTAGCTTGGGCGAAGTTCGTATGTATATACGGTCAGTCTTTAGTCTAGGGCATTGTCCCGCTTGCTAGGACATTGTCACTGAACCTTGCCTCTGCCATTCATGAGCAGCCTTTAAACCTTTAAACCTTTACTGTGCATAACCCATTCATCACAATTTGGAAACCTTAAGTAATGCTAATACCAAGTCTACAGTATACTGCTACTACAATTACGAAAAATAAGTCACTAAGGTTATTTTAGATATGAAAATAACGTAGGTTGAATAAATCTACTTTAAAATGGTTTCTCCTACTTCATAAATATAATCGAGGTCATAGCATGAGCAATTTAAATCTACGGTAGGGTGGCCAGAGAAATGACAGGTGGCCATGTTGGCTAGTCGTATTACGTGCTATTCATAAACCAAAGTATTATTTATAATTAGCAGAGTAATTTAATTTACAATAGCATTCTTCTGAGATGGTCTTAGCTTATACCAGCCATCGGTAGAAACACAACGGCCAACTTGTTAAATGTGACAATTGTAGACAATGCCGTACCTACTTACCAAGACTGATTCTCGATTAGTCTTGTCTTTACCAGCAAATACCAAATAGTACGTCTTAGACAGTAGACAGAGATGTTAGTTTATCCTTTGGAAGTTTAAAAACATAACTAATTGCGTGAAAATACTTACAATAAGCTAATTGTAGCAGGATAGACAAAGTTTTCTTGAACAAAACTTGCCGCGCACTATCACAACACACACGTTAGGTCACGTGACTTTGTTTACATTTTTGTCAACGTTCCAACAGACTTGCGAGTCACGAAGGAACTGTATTTTAAACCGTTCCAACAGACTTGCAAGCCACGAAGGGACCTCTATTTTAAACCAAGGTCTATAGACCTTGTTTTAAACCATTTATCTATCATATACTTTCGTAAATCACAATCATATATTAAAAATATCTTTAATATATCATATTTCATCCAATTAATATTAAATTTGGCGTTACAGCTTCAACATTATTCTTTCATTATTGCTTATAAAACACTAGATTTCAGTTTTAAATAAATTGCATGGCCTTCAAATTGAATATAATTGATTACCAACGAATTTTCAGTAATGCAAAATGTTGTCTAGATAAAAAATTTAAATTCGTGATTATTTCACAGCAGGTAGTAGGTTGGCCAAGGTACCTGCCAACCGTCGAGATACTACCACTAGAGTGCTACTAGGACTTTGACTAACCAGATTATTATTATTATTATTATTATTATTATTATTATTATTGGTTAAGCTAAAACCCTAGTTGGAAAAGCAGGATGCTATAAGCCCAGGGGCTCCATCAGGAAAAAATAGCCCAGTGAGGAAAGGAAATAAATAAACTATAAGAGAAGTAATGAACAATTGAAATAAAATACTTCAAGAACAGATATTTCATTTATAAACTATGAAAAAATTAAAAAAAGAAAGAGGATAAGAAATAAGCTAGAATAGTGTGCCCGAGTGTACCCTCAAGCAAGAAAACTCTACTCCAAGTGAGAGTTCCCTTGCTTTAAGGTACACTCAAGCACACTATTCTATTTATTTAATTATTTCCTTTCCTCACTGGGCTATTTTTTCCCTGTTGGAGCCCATATATGCCTTATAGCATCCTGCTTTTCCAACTAGGGTTGTAGCTTAGCTAGTAATAATAATAATAATAATAATAATAGTACGAGACGAATATATTAAAATAAGTAAATTATTTTTATTTGGAGTAATATATTCAAATCTTAATATATATATATATATATATATATATATATATATATATATATATATAATATATATATATATACACTGTATATAAATTGATAATAAAAAAATATATTAGAAGAGACTGCTACCAAATTTTTTCTTAGCAAGAATCCTTCATTAAAAAAAAAAAAAAAAAAAAACATTAAAAAAACTATTGTCTGAGCTTTAAAATTCTTCCATATAAAATATATATTTTATAAAATAATGCTACAAAATACAATTATATTTAAGAAATATAGTGCATTAGATCCAATTAATGTTTTATTTGACTCTATAATTGAAAATCTTGAAGGGTTTTTAGTCATCTAGTTATGGTAACGTGGCAAAAAAAAGAATTTTGTGTTATGGCTTATAAAACATTAATATACCATTTTAAAGGCAATTAAAGTCTTAGAATTGAATACAGTTAATCATTAAAGGATATTCCATCCTAGAGATAGCAATATATAGATGAAAACCTTAAAAATAGAGATTTATTATTAGCAGACGAATTTATTTAGGGAAACAAAACTAAATTAAGAAAACAATATCTTATAAATTGGCCCATTCTACCTTGTAAATTTCAGCTTTAATTTTGACACTACGATTCCTGTATTCTATTAAATGATTTATATATATATTTTTATTCAATATAGGCTCGTAATCTCAAGAAATTCATGGACACGGCGATGGTATGGACACCTGTTGACAGTAAAAGTAATTATTTATGTAGACACGTATTTGATACTATCTTGCAACTTTACATATCCAAAGAGGGTATTTATTGCAAGACACGAACTATTCTATCATTGCAATATAAGACGAGTATATTAAAGAATAAAATTACTTTTATTTGGAGTTATAATATATCCAATTGTGAAGATAAATACTGAGAAGAACATTAAAATAGAAAATTTACTAGCCACTTCTAGCAACTCCAACCTTGCCCATATTATTCATTAAAAGAGCTATTGTTCAAGTTTTAAAATTCTTGTATATAAAATATATTTTATGTAAAGAACTAACATAAAATATATCTATATAAGATTATAAATTCTTTTAGATATCATCAAAGTCCTATTTGATTGTAAAATTAAAATTCTTGAAGGTATTTCGCCCATTTCTTCTGGTAACACAAGTCGCTGAGTCTGTTTCAGAATTCCCTCTGCTATCTATTTTACCAAATATGATTAGCAAAACACCTTTAAGATTTCTAATTTTACAATCAAATAGATCATTATTAGTATCTAAGGACATTTTATTAAGTAAAATAAATATATTTTGTATTATTATCATACATAAAATATATTTTATATGAAGAAACTTAAAACTTAAGACAATAGGTATTTTAATGAATTCTCTCAGATACAAAAGTTACTAATAGTTTTTTTAAATTTAATTTTTAAATAGTTTTCATCTTAGTAACTGCATACATTATTACTCCAAAGAAAAGTAATACTATTTCTTAATATATTCGTCTTACATTGCAATGATTAAATAGTGTATGTCTTGCATAAAATAGCCTCTTTGATATATAAGTTGCAACTCGTATTACATTTTTTTGCAATATTTTAGTTACTTTTACAGTCAACAGATGCCCATACCATCACTGTGTCCATGAATTTTTTGAGATCACAAGCCTATTATGAATAATATATATCGATAAATCATTTATTAAAATAGATGAACAATATCTAAAGAATTAAAAATTAAGTTTATAAATATCAATTAGACAATTAGTAATATTTTATCTTAATAATTTAGATTCGTTTCCCAAAATAAATTCGTCTGCTAACAACAAAACATGATTTTTTTAATGTTTTCACATAAATATAACTGTCTCTAGATTGGAATATCTTTAAATGACTAATCATAATATATTCTAAGACTTACCATTGCCTCTATAATGGCTTATTAATGTTTTAAAAGCCATAACACCAAATTCTATTTTTGACACGTCACCATCACCCTTGGAAAATGCTTTACCACTTGTTATACCAAACAAGATGAGTAAAAACCCTTCATAATTTCTAATTTTACAGCCAAATTAAACATTAATTTCATCTAATACATATTTTTCTAATATATAAATTTATTTTGTAGTAATATTCTCTAAAATATATATTTTATATGAAAGAATTTTAAAGTTTAGACAATAGGTATTTTGATGAAAAATCTTAACCAAGAGAAAGAAATTTTTTTAGCTTTTTTCAAATTTATTTATATATTTATATCATCTGTTGTTATCTTAACACCTGGCTTGATTATGTTTCCAAATTAAAGTCATTTTACTTGTTAATAAATTATTTTTTTATTTTCATTATTTATTTTTCTGAAGCTATTCATTGTGAGGAAACATAGCCCAGGTACAAACATATGTACAACAGATTATATATATATATATATATATATATATATATATATATATATGTTTATATATATATGTATATATATATATATATATGTATATACACATATATATATACAAATATATACATAGACATACATATATATATATACATATATATATATACATATATATATATAAACATATATATATATATATATATATATATATATATATATATATATATATATATATATTACAAGCCAAGCCACAACCCTAGTAGTAAAGCAGAATGCTATAAGCCCAGAGGCTCCAACAGGGAAAACAGCCCAGTGAGGAATGGAAAAAAGGAAAACAGAATATTCTAAGAAGAGTAAGAACATTAAAACAAATATCTACCATATAAACTATAAAAACTTTAACTAAACAAGAAGAGAAACAAGACAGAATAGAGTGCTCCAGTGTACCCTCAAGCAAGAGAACTCTAACCCAAGACCTTGGAAGACCATGGTACAGAGGCTATGGCACTACCCAGGACTAGAAAACAATGGTTTGATATTGGAGTGTCCTTCTCCTAGAAGAGCTGCTTACTTTAGCTATAGAGTCTCTTCTACCCTTACCAAGAGGAAAGTGGCCACTGAACAATTAGTGCAGTAACCCCTTGGGTGAAGAAGAATTGTTTGGTAATCTCAAGTGTTGTCAGGTGTATGAGGACAGAGGAGAATCTGTAAAGAATAGGCCAGACTATTCAGTGTGGATGTGTGTAGGCAAAGGGAAAATGAACCGTAACCAGAGAGAAGAATCCAATGTAGTATCGTCTGGCTAGTTAAAAGACCCCATAACTCTCTAGCGGTAGCATCTCAATGGGTGGCTTGTGCCCTGGCCAACCTACTATATATATATATATATATATATATATATATATATATATATATATATATATATATATATATATATACCCTTTCTGAGTGTGGATACCTTAACATGATGAAAAGGTTTGCGTATCACCAAGATAGCTATGCTATAAGAAGAGTCAAAGCCACCCATACTAGGTTGGTTTGTTGTGAGCGGTCAGAAAACAATCTCCCACCATCACTATACCGAAGTTGGCCAGGCGACAAAAAACTTGCCAAACCCCAGACATGAATAAGGACATGTCTTAGACATTTGTCCTCCAGTGGACTAGAAGCTGATATATATATATATATATATATATATATATTATATATATATATATATATATATATATATATATATATATATGCGTAATTATATTTGGTCTCCG
>NW_027170872.1:145000-147500 GCF_036898095.1 Palaemon carinicauda
TCATCATTAATTTATTTCCTTATTTCCTTTCCTCACTAGGCTATTTTTCCCTGTTGGAGCCCTTACTTGGAGCATCTTGCTTTTCCAACTAGGCTTGAAGCTTGGCTAATAATAATATAGGTATGTGTTCGATTTTCCTGTGTTTGCTATTTTTTCGTTTTTTCCCATTTCTTTCAAAATTACTACGTATTAGTAACTATCACAGAGTAATGATTCATTTAGATGTTTATTTGTCGGAAAATGTGCCTTGATGGTTTGCCTAGCACGTGGCTGAGATTTTTGTTTTCTGAAGGGACCACCATTAGCACGTTGCTATTTTTCATAGAGTGGCCTTTTTTATTTGTTTTGCATTTTTTGGCTTAGTCATGTTACCGTAATGAATTGGCAAGTTTTGTCGTAAAACTTATATTTTTATAGTGTTGGAAAGTGTTTCTAGATGATCTGGCTACCCATACCTTTCTTTTTTTTTAGCCAGATATGGCGTATATATTTGTTACTGTTTTTAGAATGATATATTGTTAATTTATTCTCATCATTAATTTATTTCCTTATTTCCTTTCCTCACTAGGCTATTTTTCCCTGTTGGAGCCCTTACTTGGAGCATCTTGCTTTTCCAACTAGGCTTGAAGCTTGGCTAATAATAATATAGGTATGTGTTCGATTTTCCTGTGTTTGCTATTTTTTCGTTTTTTCCCATTTCTTTCAAAATTACTACGTACTAAGTAACTATCACAGAGTAATGATTCATTTAGATGTTTATTTGTCGGAAAATGTGCCTTGATGGTTTGCCTAGCACGTGGCCATGCATGACATTGTTTTTTGCCTCAGATATATTGGTAGGGGATCCATTTTTCATCGAATGCGTATTTCTAATTTTTTCTCATTCTTTGCAGATATCAAAATGGCAAGCAGGAGACAATCTTTGGGCTTGGATGCCATAAATCAGCTCTTAGAGCAATTCGATAGTGATGTCGATGATGCTTTGGAGGTTGATGACATCAGTGACGAAGAATTCATCAATGTCGATGAGTTGGAGCAGGAGGTCAGGGAGGAACAGGAGGAACAGGCGGTGACCCAAAATCCTGAGATTGTCGCCTTAGGGAATGGTGATGGAGAAGCCGACGACGATGTGGGGGAGGAAGAGGGGGTTGGGGCTTCGGGTTCTCATGTTGTCCCAGTCAGCACGATAACAAGTCCTGTGCCATCGACTTCACGTGGTCCCCCCCCAGTAACGGTACCGGTACCTCAGCTCACGCCAGTGGAGGAGAGAAGCAGGAAGAGGAGAAGGGGGGATCTACAGGCAGCCAGGGGGTCGGCAATCACCCAAATTGATGCTGAATCGGTGAAAGGTCGCGACGGTACCGTTTGGCATAGAGACCCAAATGCCACCCTCCCCCATATGTTCACACCAAGGATTGAGCCTGGGGGTCCCACTTCTCTCACGTTGGGAACGAGCAAAGTGTCCGACATTTTCTCTCTCTTTTTGACCGACCGCATGTTAGCCGAGGTTGTTTTGTATTCTAATGAACGCCTTGCTCTATTGAGAAGTCATTATCATCATACGGGCAACGTTGCCCTCAGGGACATTGACCTGAGGGAACTGAAGGCGTTTATTGGTATCCTAATAATGACGGCAGTGCGGGCGGACAACCATACACCGACGTGGGACATGTGGAACCTCACAGAGGGAAATCCTTTGTACAGGTGTACTATGAATGAGCGTCGTTTCACCCTGTTGGTGAGGGTAATTCGCTTCGATGATTCGGCCACCAGACAAGAGAGGGTGAAAGTGGATCGCCTTGCACCCATTAGAAAACTCTTTGATCACGTGGTGACCAATTGTCGAAACAATTACACCCCAGGACCACATCTGACTGTGGATGAACAGCTTGTCCCTTTCCGGGGGCGCTGTCCATTCAAGATGTACATACCCAATAAACCTGCTAAGTAAGTAAAATTCTTTGTTTTTTATATTTGCACATGTTATTATTGTTTTGAAATTATAAAAAATTGTTTATATATATATATATATATATATATATATATATATATATATATATATATATATATATATATATATATATATATATATATCTATTTTGTGAAGTAAAGAACTTGCTATATGATTTATATATCTAAATCATAATATATCATCTATTCTATCTCTATCTATGTATAACTTGTTCATTTATATAACTGATAATTTATCTTTCGTATTTGTAAATGATTTTCTTATATATTTATTATTATTATTATTTTATTATTATTATTACTATATTGATTAGTAATATAATTGTATATTGTGTATTTTTTTAAATTTTTTTTTATCTTTTTACCTTTATTAGTTACTAATTCCATTTCCCTTCTTCTAGATATGGTATCAAGATTGTATTGGCGTGTGATGCCGATACGCATTACATGTGTAATGCGATTGCGTACTTGGGGAAGGACACTGTCCAGATACCTAGAGGATCGACGCTTGGAGAAGTTTTTACGTCTG
>NW_027170873.1:10000-15000 GCF_036898095.1 Palaemon carinicauda
TATATAATGTATGTATAAAAACTGTTGTAACAGGACCCTACCACCACACTGAGCACAGTCTGGATTTAGGTTTGAGTTGTGGACGAGAGCTTCATTGCTATGTCAGGGAATTTCTATAAAAAAAAATCATTTTAGACTATAAGTTATACTATGGTGAGAGAGATTGATTGGCTGGCCAGGTTTGTAAGGTATGCATGGATTAAGGAAAAGTCCAAAGTCTTCCGTCTTAAAAAGATAAAGGTAATGGAGAATCCAGTAAAATTTAAAAGTAATGAGACATTTAATGAGTAATTATGATTGTTCGGAGTACATTACTTTACTGAAAATCATGTACAAATAATGTAAAAATGTGAGCGAGGAGGAAATTCCAAGAGTTGATTGAAACTGGTGAAATTTTTGGATAGAATTAACAGTTACAATAAGGAAAGAAAAACAACGGGTGACCGTATAATTCCAGAAAAAAATATGAATGGAAGGAGGATAAAATTGGTGCGATGTGAGCAAAACGGTTCGATTTTCTACTTAAAAATATTTTGTGAATGTTTATGAAAGTTGATCTTGTTAAAGCTTTTAGTGCAAGGCTTTCATCCACATCTTGGCAGTTAGAATTATGAATGTCATGTTGCAGTGACTGGTCTATATTTTTTCTCGGGATTATCTTACAGTGTATATGCATGTATGTATATATAATATATATATATACATATATATATATATATATATATATATATATATATATATATATATATATATATATATATATATATATATATATATATATAT
This sequence comes from Palaemon carinicauda, assembly GCF_036898095.1. Taxonomy (NCBI): domain Eukaryota; kingdom Metazoa; phylum Arthropoda; class Malacostraca; order Decapoda; family Palaemonidae; genus Palaemon; species Palaemon carinicauda. Next base: position 10,784 of record NW_027170873.1, read on the forward strand.
ATATATTCTTTCCCAATATTATACCTACATTAAGGGGTCGGTTGCCTGATGCGCCCTCCCCAATGCCTTCCATCAAAGGCATCCTCTTCCACCAAACTTCTTCTCTGCATATCATCCTTCATCTTATCTCGCCATCTAATTTTCTGCCTCCCTTTTGATCTTCTACCCCTAACAGGTTCCTCATCACTCTCGCCCACACCATCCATCCTTGGGCTCACATTCAGTCGCGACAATTTTATCACCTGTTATCTTTACTACGCCTGCCATCATTCTTATTATATTTTTTTCATTTTTTTCAAGCAGGGATATTTGCATAATACACCTTAGGATTCTCACCTCTGGTTTCCCCAGCTCTACTTTCTCTATTCGTTTTATAACCCACGTTTCCTATCCATACACTAACACTGGTGTTATTACTGTGCTATAGATCATGACTTTTGCCTTGATTGACATTATCCTTTCACATACCACTCCTGTTATCTCCCTCTACTTCCCCTAAGGCTGCTTTTACCCTATTCTCAATTTCAGCCTCACATCCTCCCTCCTGACTTATAGTATATCCCAAGTATCTAAATTATTCAACTTACTTTATAATCAAGCATCTTCTTTCGTGCATGGCTGTCCTGTCCCTACCTGCCTTACTGCTAACCATAGCTTCAGTCTTATCAACATTTACTCTCAAGCCACTCTTCTCCAAAGCCTCTGGGAACTATAAAACACTTCTCAGTATGTCTTCTTCACCAAATTATCTGTATATAGAAACTTTCACAATTCTTCATTTCTGACTTTTTCCCCTATATTCATGACATCACAAACAAAAAAAAGGACTTAATTCTTACCCTTGGTGTAATATAATACACATACACACACACACATATATATATACATACATATACAAATAAGCCACATATTTTTGATACATTGTCTGGATTCTCTCAACACCTCGGGATAAGAGCCCCAGGTGAAATCACACAAAGACAATAGCTTCTGACCGGCCAGGAAACTTGTATGAACAGTGGCATACCACTTAACCATTATATATATATATATATATATATATATATATATATATATATATATATATATATATATATATATTTATATATATACACACATACATATATATATTTAATATAGGGTATATACATATATAGGTATAAACTGATTCTATACCACAATTACTGGAACGTTTCCCCACTCTCACTGCTCTATTACCTTGAATTTCTCCTCTACAACCATCCTTGATGATATATAACAGGCAAACTTCAACAAACATGCTCCTTGCATTCATTCGCCAGCTTCGCTTCCTACTTGGCTTTCGAAACTCAGCTTAGCCTGAGTATCATTTCGTCCTAATTGGAGCACAGCAGCTACAATACTCCGTTCCCTGTATGATACGGGTTATGCTTTCCCCCACCCCCACCACCACCACCACAAACCCCCTACCCCTCATATCCCCTGCCAGTTACAGGATTGACTTCGAGGCTCGATAGATATAGAGGGAGAGAGCGAAAGTATGGAGATAGATAGATACACATATAAATAGATAGGAGAAAGAATATGAGTGTGTCAGTACAATTTTATGTATATTATTATTATTATTATTATTATTATTATCATTATTACTTGCTAAGCTACAACCCTAGTTGGAAAAGCAGGATGCTATAAGCCCAAGGGATCCAACAGTGAAAATAGCTAAGTGAAGAAAGGAAATAAGGAAATACACTACAAGAGATGTTTAAAAACAAGCATTAAAATAAATCTTTCACGTATAAACTATAAAAACTTGAAAAAAAAAAAAAACTTAAGAGAAACAAGACAGAAAAGTTGGCCTGAGTGTACACTCAAGCAAGAGAACTCTGCCAAAAAACAATGGAAGACCATGGTAGAGAGGCTTTGGCACTACCCAGGACTAGATCACACTGGTTTGATTATGGAGTGTCCTTCTCCTAGAAGATCTGCTTACCATAGCTACAGTCTCTCTTCAACCCTTATCTAGAGGAAAGGAGACACTGAGCAACTACAGTGCAGTAGTTAAACCCTTGAGCCAAGAAGAATTGTTTGGTAATCTCAGTGTTGTCAGGTGTATGAGGACAGAAGAGAATGTTGAAAGAATGGGCCAGACTATTCAGTGTATGTGTAGGCAAGGGTAAATGAGCCGTAACCAGAGAGAGAAAAAAAAGAGAGAAGTACAATGAAATACTGCCTGGCCAGTCAAAGGAACCAATAACTCTCGTGGTAGTATCACAATGGGTAGCTGGTGCCCTGGCCAACCTACTACGGTATATTTACATTTATGATGGTGTGTGTGTGTGTGTGTGTGTGTGTGTGTGTGTGTATGTGGAGACTACGTTGTAGGTTGTGTATCACTTGGTTCCAGTTTGCTGGGTCGGGCCACTTAAATGAATGGTCATTAATGGCGGATATTTGTTTTTTACTAAAAGGTCTATTGATTCGTACCGATCTCACCATGTGCTTCGAAATCCTACACTGAGGCTGCCTAGACGTGCTTCCAGTGTAGCACTCATTACAGAGTGCACATTTATAAGTGTATATGACACCAGATCACAAGAGAGTAGGTAGACTTCCCTTATATCTAAAAAGTGAGCCAACTGAGAGCTTGTTTGTAAAAATAAGTTTCAAATCTATATGAGGATACCACTACCCCACGACACTCATAACCTCTGTTCTTAGTATCTCCGAAAAATAACCATAGTACGGAGAAGAAACATAATTTGTTCTTACTGACTGTTTGAATTACTCAATTTTGACTGTAATTTTTACCCCAAAACTTCTGTACTTGATAATAATAGAGGTTTGGAAGGTACCCATTGCTAATAAAAAATGTCTTTAGAAAGTGTTCTTCCTCGTGAGACCTCAGTAAAGTTGAACATGCATGGTAACATCTATATAACAGAGTTTTTAGTATACTAATTTTGTAGATTTTTGGGTTCCGAACTTAAAAAAGTGAGAGCTTAATCCTTAGACCCGTTTCAAAGGTATTATGTTTCCGAGAAACCATGACATCGAAAAAAGGCAAAGTATCATCCTGATCACTTTCTTTCTTAAATTTTATATTAAGATTCTTTGAATTTGAATAATCTACAAACTGGTTTTCTTGGTCTAAATTTTTGAAAAGTAAAAATGTATGTCCACATATCGACGGTACAAGAAAAGGCTTAAAATCCACAGGACAATCACTTAGCCATTTCCTTTCACTATATATATATATATATATATATATATATATATATATATATATATATATATACATATATGTATATATATACATATATATATATATATATATAATATATTATATATATATATATATATATATATATATATATATATATACATACATATATATATATATATATATATATATATATATATATATATATATAAATTGTCAACATGTGTCTCGCAATGTCATCGTTACACTTATTGTTAATAATTTCACAGTTATTACTAATGTTGATTTACAGTTTCATGTGTCGGTATGAGGGGGGTAGGGGGGAGGGAAGAGAAAGGAAAGGTTTAGGCACTCATAAAAATCTGTTTTACGACGCAACCATAACAACGGTGTTCCGGAAAATTGCCATTAAAGGTTGGAGGCAGAAGCCATAAGGCTTTTCCTAATTTTACTTACTCCAGTCGTAAAACGTCGCCCCAGTGATATCAACCCTCAAACTCCCTCCAACTAAATCCTAGAGGACCCCCTTCTTACCTCACCCAGCCCACCTCCAGCCCCACGCCCCTTCTATCATCCTTCTCATTCCATGTAATGATGATATGTTATTTTATAACGGGTGAAATGGGCGTGTCGTGTCATCATTGATTGAAGGAGTGACGATGTGGGGATGGTTTGGACACATTCCTCTACTTCCTTCTCAGTGTCTCTTCTTCGCCTCTCTCTTTTAAAGTTTAAAGGTTGCTGATGAATGGCAGAGGCAAGGGACAGTAACACTGCCCTACAGACTGACCATCTATACATATGATCAGATCACAAGCCCACTCTTCACCCAAGCTAGGAGCAGGGAGGGTCAGGCAATGGCTGCTGGTGACTCAGCAGGAAAACCTATATGCTTTCCTAAAAACTCATCTTTAGCTCTCAAGGAGAATGAAAGGGGCAGTAACACTGACCATCTATACATATGATCAGAGCCCAAGCCCACTCACCACCCAATCTAGGAGCATGGAGGACCAGACAATAG
>NW_027170874.1:0-2500 GCF_036898095.1 Palaemon carinicauda
GGGTAGAGACGGTACCAATAGGCCACAACAACCTTTGAACTCGATCGTTAAACCATTGTTCTCTAATCTTGTGTAGTGCCATACCCTCTGTACCATGGTGTTCCACTGTCCTGGGTTAGAGTTCTCTAGCTTGAGGGTACATTCGGGCGCACTATTTTATCTTGTTTCTCTTCCTCTTGTCTTGTTAAAGTTTTTATAGTTTATATAGGAAATATTTATTTTGATGCTACTGCTCTTAAAATATTTCATTTTTCCTTGTTTCCTTTCCTCACTGTGCTATCTTCTCTGTTGAAGCCCCTGGGCTAATAGCATCTAGCTTTCCCAACTAGAGTTGTAGCTTAATAATAATAATAATAATAATAATAATAATAATAATAATAATAATAATAATAATAATAATAATAATTATAATAATGAAAATAATAATAATAATAATAATAATAATAATAATAATAATAATAATATAGATTAGCAATTATATTTGGTGCCAAACCCTATTTAAGTGATAATATTTCGTATGATAGCATAGTGTGCAAGTGAACTCTACTCCAAGACAGAAGAAGCCCATGATACAGAGGCTATGGCACTACCCAAGATTAGAGAACAATAGTTTGATTTTGGGGTGTTTTTTTCTTTTCCCTTTGGAATTACCATGAAAACGGTATTTAAGTTCATATCTGCATGGCAAACATGCCGATTATTTACAGATTTTACGATCCAGTTTAAAGCTTGCTGTGGCCTATAGGTACTGTCTCTACCTGGTGACCACTAGACTGGGGCTCTTGTCCTGCTCAGACTCCTTAGTTTCTTTAGTGTCTGAACCCAATCAAAATTATAATCTTTCGCATGAGTATATCTCCAATGTAGAATGACTGAAATATTTCATACATACATACATATACCAAGGCACTTCCCTCAATTTTTGGGGGTAGCCGACATCAACAAATGAAACAAAACAAAAAGGGGACCTCTACTCTCTACGTTCCCCCCAGCCTGACAAGGGACTCAAACGATTTCAGCTGGTACTGCTGGGGTGCCACAGCCCACCCTCCCCCGTTATCCACCACAGATGAAGCTTCATAATGCTGAACCCCCTACTGCTGCTACCTCCACGGTCATCTAAGGCACAGGAGGAAGCAGCAGGGCCTACCAGAACTGAATAATATTTCATATTGGAAATTATTTTCTTTTTATTTTCAAGTATAACATATGAAGTATATTTCAGCATCTTCTATTATTTGATATTGGATTTCGCTTCCAAGGTAACCGTATATAAATAATAATTCGTTCTCCATGAAATTAATACTTAATTATTTCAAAAGTTCAAACTTGCAGCAAATGGTCTCACGTTGATCAGGCTGACATAAGTCTTTTTAAGTTTGTATATGAAATACCTGTTTTAATGCTGTCAATGTTTTTGGAATATTTTATTTTATTTGTTCATTACTTCTTATATAGTTTATTTATTCTATTTCCTTTTCCTCACTGGACTATTTTCCCTGTTGGAGCCCTTTGGCTTATATCATCTTGCTTTACCAACTATGGTTGTAACTTATTTAGTAATAATAATAATAATAATAATAATAATAATAATAATAATAATAATAATAATAAAGATTTGTTACTCTTTTCGATAAAGAGGCATACAACTTCTAAGTGGTAGTTAGCTGTGTTATAACTCTAGAACAATTAGTTTTCAACAAAAAAAAAGAGTAATAATGTTTTTTTTCTGGGGCCAATCCAAATTAAATTGCCGGATTAACTGCTGCATTGTGACATTTTATAAACAACTCATTTGCATGTACATAATTTGGTTCTGCAGATAATCACCGCTAAGCGAGCCGTAACAGTGATATGTAATTAGCAATTACAATGTGACACCAACCAGGTTAATACCAATCCATTGCTGGTGAAATTCAACAAGATTATCGCTCGATGAGTCAAATAGGTGAAATATTTCATCGATTTTAATCAATCAGGCAAATACCTTTTTGTTATTACTAACAAATGCTTTCCTGATTAGAAGCTAAGCCACTACAGCTTGCGGGATATGAATGAAAAATTAAACTGATTATTGTGTATTTCATAATGAGGTTATAATTTCCATCAGTGTAATATTTGGCCCATGAGCGTCAGGAAATAATTTGCGGGCTCGGATGAAAAAAAAAAAAATTAAAGCCTAATCAATCTTCCTATAATATTCTACTTATGTGATAACGTAATTTCATGATTTGTGCACAAACAAAAAAAAAGACGCACAAACATGTATATATACATTGATGAATTTTTTTAATGTTTCGATAACAACGCAAACTGGTGAATACTTGTCTTCACTACGGAATTTACCCGTAAGCATTATCAAAGATCTTCTTACATACACTGTTAACAATATTCCGCAACAGGGAAAAAAACCGGTAAGAATCCTGGAACAAATGTTGCCAGTCATTTACCGTCTTAAAACCGGATATATTGACCTTAAGTAGTGATATTACGGTCACTA
>NW_027170875.1:0-7500 GCF_036898095.1 Palaemon carinicauda
ACATATACATGTCTACTGTGTTTATATATATATATGTATATTATATATATGTGTATATATATACACACACACACACACACACACACATATATATATATATATATATATTTACATATACACATATACATATCTACTGTGTATATATATATATATATACATATATATGTATATACATATATATATATATATATATATGTATATATATACATATACAGACATACATATCTACTGTATATATATATATATATATACTTATATGTACACACACACACACACACACACATATATATATATATACATTATACTTATATGTATATATACATCTATTACATATAAATTTATACAGTATATATAGGCTATATATATATATATATATATATTATATATCAATATATATATATATATATATATACATGTAAAAATTAAACATATAATTTATATATGTATATATATCTATATATATATATATATATACATCTATTATATGTACATATATATATATTATATATCAATATACTATATATATACATATATATATATATATATATAGTCTGTGTGTGTGCAAGCCAACACACTAAATTTAATATCTCCTCAAGAAATATATTTTCCTGTAAACTGTTCCTGTTCCTTTCAAATCATAAAATATAAAAAATATAAGAAGTCCTAGTTCCATGATTTGCAAATGCAATATTAAAAAACACAAACATTTCAACAAATAAAAAAAACTTTCTCTTTCATTTGATGAAGATTGTTCTTTGTATTAAGATCATTTAGTAACTCTGAAAAGTAATTTTTATAATTTTCCCATAGTAAAATCTTCGTTGACCTTTAGTATTGTGACGCCAGCTTTATACACAAGTACTGGCCTATCTAAATAACAATAAAATGCTATTTGCTAAGTTAAGATGCAGATGTAAAGTCAGTTGTTTTGGGGGTACAGCTAAATGCCCACCTATCCCTTATAAAAACTAACTCGCCTTCGTGGATGCATAGAGAGAGAGAGGAAGGTGGAGGGTGGGGGTGGGGGGGTAGGAGTCTGGGGGAGAGAGAGGGGGGGTGCCTGAGAGTGAAAACATGTACCTCCCATGCAGGGTAAAGTCTTCTACCTGTCTACTGTCAGATGGTCGATTTTATTAAATGAATTCGAAGGAGTTTCGACCTTACATTTACGAATGCAACTCTCGTCAATATATTCTCTTTTTCCTCCATCTGTCCTTATGGCCGGAAGGTTCATATTCAAGGTAACATAAAGGCACTTTCAACCTTATGTCTACTGTTTTCCTTTTCACTGTCCTATTCGAATGACTCTCTCCACGTAGGCTATTTGTTGTTACAGTCCGTTAGTCCTTATGTTAAGTAAATCAATAATCAACAATTAAATTTCATTAATCGCATATTTCCTTAAAAGATTACACTCAAAAAGTCACCTTTCTTTGCTAAATAACTCAAAACTCGATCTAATCAATCAATAGCCTTTGTACCATGGTCTTCCACTGTCTTGGGTTAGAGTTCTCTTGCTTGAGGGTACACTCGGGCACATTATTCTGTCTTATTTCTCTTCCTTTTGTTTTGTTTGAATTTTTATATTTTACATGGGAGATATTCATTTTAATATTGTTACTGTTCTTTGAATATTTTATTTTTCCATGTTTCCTTTCCTCACTGGGCTATTTTCCCTCTTGGAGCTACTGGCATAAAGCATCCTGCTTTTCCAATTATGGTGTTAGTTTTGCTAATAATAATAATAATAATAATAATAATAATAATAATAATAATAATAATAATAATATCTTAATTGAGACTGAGATAAAAAAAAATACCTTTACGACACTAGATAATTAATAATAATAATAATAATAATAATAATAATAATAATAATAATAATAATAATAATAATAATGTCTTCATTGAGACTGCGATAAAAAAATACCTTTATGACGCTAGATAATTAATAATAATAATAATAATAATAATAATAATAATAATAATAATAATAATAATAATATCTTCAAAGAGACGGAAATAAAAAAAGTCAATCAATCAATAAATAAAGTCACATTGAATGTGGATGATTCTACTCTTGTTGGAAACTGAAAGGTTTCCTGAAAGCAACTTTTATTACTTTATTTATTTATTTGTTGTTGTTTCTTCTTGTGTTTCTTCAAACTTGGCATAAACATGTTAAACAAGTCACCTTTACGACGCTAGATATTTATAAAATCGACCAATCAATTAATACAGTCTCAGTGAAAGGGGATGATAATACTCTTGTTGGAAACTGAAATGAGGCTAATAATAATAATAATAATAATAATAATAATAATAATAATAATAATAATAATAATAATAATAATAATAATAATAGTCACTGTGAAAGGGGATGATCCTACTCTTGTTGGAAACTGAAATGAGGCTAATAATAATAATAATAATAATAATAATAATAATAATAATAATAATAATAATAATAATAATAATAACAATAAAAATAATAATAATAATAATAATAACAATAATAATAATAATAATAATAATAATAATAATAATAACAATAATAATAATAATAGTCACTGTGAAAGGGGATGATTCTACTCTTGTTGGAAACTGAAATGAGGCTAATAATAATAATAATAATAATAATAATAATAATAATAATAATAATAATAATAATAGTCACTGTGAAAAGGGATGATTCTACTCTTATTGGAAACTGAAATGAGGCTAATAATAATAATAATAATAATAATAATAATAATAATAATAATAATAATAATAATAATAATAATAGTCACTGTGAAAGGGGATGATTCTATTCTTGTTGGAAACTGAAATGAGGCTAATAATAATAATAATAATAATAATAATAATAATAATAATAATAATAATAATAATAATAATAATAATAATAATAGTCACTGTGAAAAGGGATGATTCTATTCTTGTTGGAAACTGAAATGAGGCTAATAATAATAATAATAATAATAATAATAATAATAATAATAATAATAACAATAATAATAATAATAATAATAATAATAATAATAATAATAATAATAATAATAACAATAATAATAATAATAATAATAATAATAATAATAATAATAATAGTCACTGTGAAAGGGGATGATTCTATTCTTGTTGGAAACTGAAATGAGGCTAATAATAATAATAATAATAATAATAATAATAATAATAATAATAATAATAATAATAATAATAATAATAATAATAATAATAATAATAATAGTCACTGTGAAAGGGGATGATTCTACTCTTGTTGGAAACTGAAATGAGGCTAATAATAATAATAATAATAATAATAATAATAATAATAATAATAATAATAATAATAATAATAATAATAATAGTCACTGTGAAAGGGGATGATTCTATTCTTGTTGGAAACTGAAATGAGGCTAATAATAATAATAATAATAATAATAATAATAATAATAATAATAATAATAATAATAATAATAATAATAATAGTCACTGTGAAAGGGGATGATTCTACTCTTGTTGGAAACTGAAATGAGGCTAATAATAATAATAATAATAATAATAATAATAATAATAATAATAATAATAATAATAATAATAGTCACTGTGAAAGGAGATGATTCTACTCTTGTTGGAAACTGAAATGAGGCTAATAATAATAATAATAATAATAATAATAATAATAATAATAATAGTCACTGTGAAAGGGGATGATTCTACTCTTGTTGGAAACTGAAATGAGGCTAATAATAATAATAATAATAATAATAATAATAATAATAATAATAATAATAGTCACTGTGAAAGGATATGATTCTACTCTTGTTGGAAACTGAAATGAGGCTAATAATAATAATAATAATAATAATAATAATAATAATAATAATAATAATAATAATAATAATAATAGTCACTGTGAAAAGGGATGATTCTACTCTTATTGGAAACTGAAATGAGGCTAATAATAATAATAATAATAATAATAATAATAATAATAATAATAATAATAATAATAATAATAATAATAATAATAATAATAATAGTCACTGTGAAAGGGGATGATTCTACTCTTGTTGGAAACTGAAATGAGGCTAATAATAATAATAATAATAATAATAATAATAATAATAATAATAATAATAATAATAGTCACTGTGAAAGGGGATGATTCTATTCTTATTGGAAACTGAAATGAGGCTAATAATAATAATAATAATAATAATAATAATAATAATAATAATAATAATAATAATAATAATAATAATAATAATAGTCACTGTGAAAGGGGATGATTCTACTCTTATTGGAAACTGAAATGAGGCTAATAATAATAATAATAATAATAATAATAATAATAATAATAATAATAATAATAATAATAATAATAATAGTCACTGTGAAAGGGGATGATTCTACTCTTATTGGAAACTGAAATGAGGCTAATAATAATAATAATAATAATAATAATAATAATAATAATAATAATAATAATAATAATAATAATAATAGTCACTGTGAAAGGGGATGATTCTACTCTTATTGGAAACTGAAATGAGGCTAATAATAATAATAATAATAATAATAATAATAATAATAATAATAATAATAATAATAATAATAATAATAATAATAGTCACTGTGAAAGGGGATGATTCTACTCTTATTGGAAACTGAAATGAGGCTAATAATAATAATAATAATAATAATAATAATAATAATAATAATAATAATAATAATAATAGTCACTGTGAAAGGGGATGATTCTACTCTTGTTGGAAACTGAAATGAGGCTAATAATAATAATAATAATAATAATAATAATAATAATAATAATAATAATAATAATAATAATAATAATAGTCACTGTGAAAGGGGATGATTCTATTCTTGTTGGAAACTGAAATGAGGCTAATAATAATAATAATAATAATAATAATAATAATAATAATAATAATAATAATAATAATAATAATAATAATAGTCACTGTGAAAGGGGATGATTCTACTCTTGTTGGAAACTGAAATGAGGCTAATAATAATAATAATAATAATAATAATAATGATAATAATAATAATAATAATAATAATAATAATAGTCACTGTGAAAGGGGATGATTCTACTCTTGTTGGAAACTGAAATGAGGCTAATAATAATAATAATAATAATAATAATAATAATAATAATAATAATAATAATAATAATAATAATAATAATAGTCACTGTGAAAGGGGATGATTCTACTCTTGTTGGAAACTGAAATGAGGCTAATAATAATAATAATAATAATAATAATAACAATAATAATAATAATAATAATAATAATAATAATAGTCACTGTGAAAGGGGATGATTCTACTCTTGTTGGAAACTGAAATGAGGCTAATTATAATAATAATAATAATAATAATAATAATAATAATAATAATAATAATAATAATAATAATAATAATAATAATAGTCACTGTGAAAGGGGATGATTCTACTCTTGTTGGAAACTGAAATGAGGCTAATAATAATAATAATAATAATAATAATAATAATAATAATAATAATAATAATAATAATAATAATAGTCACTGTGAAAGGGGATGATTCTACTCTTATTGGAAACTGAAATGAGGCTAATAATAATAATAATAATAATAATAATAATAATAATAATAATAATAATAATAATAATAATAATAATAGTCACTGTGAAAGGGGATGATTCTACTCTTATTGGAAACTGAAATGAGGCTAATAATAATAATAATAATAATAATAATAATAATAATAATAATAATAATAATAATAATAATAATAATAGTCACTGTGAAAGGGGATGATTCTACTCTTGTTGGAAACTGAAATGAGGCTAATAATAATAATAATAATAATAATAATAATAATAATAATAATAATAATAATAATAATAATAATAATAATAGTCACTGTGAAAGGGGATGATTCTACTCTTATTGGAAACTGAAATGAGGCTAATAATAATAATAATAATAATAATAATAATAATAATAATAATAATAATAATAATAATAATAATAATAATAATAATAGTCACTGTGAAAGGGGATGATTCTACTCTTATTGGAAACTGAAATGAGGCTAATAATAATAATAATAATAATAATAATAATAATAATAATAATAATAATAATAATAATAGTCACTGTGAAAGGGGATGATTCTATTCTTGTTGGAAACTGAAATGAGGCTAATAATAATAATAATAATAATAATAATAATAATAATAATAATAATAATAATAATAATAATAATAATAATAGTCACTGTGAAAGGGGATGATTCTACTCTTATTGGAAACTGAAATGAGGCTAATAATAATAATAATAATAATAATAATAATAATAATAATAATAATAATAATAATAATAATAATAATAATAGTCACTGTGAAAGGGGATGATTCTACTCTTGTTGGAAACTGAAATGAGGCTAATAATAATAATAATAATAATAATAATAATAATAATAATAATAATAATAATAATAATAATAATAATAATAATAGTCACTGTGAAAGGGGATGATTCTATTCTTGTTGGAAACTGAAATGAGGCTAATAATAATAATAATAATAATAATAATAATAATAATAATAATAATAATAATAATAATAATAATAATAATAATAATAGTCACTGTGAAAGGGGATGATTCTACTCTTGTTGGAAACTGAAATGAGGCTAATAATAATAATAATAATAATAATAATAATAATAATAATAATAATAATAATAATAATAATAATAATAATAGTCACTGTGAAAGGGGATGATTCTACTCTTGTTGGAAACTGAAATGAGGCTAATAATAATAATAATAATAATAATAATAATAATAATAATAATAATAATAATAATAATAATAATAATAATAGTCACTGTGAAAGGGGATGATTCTACTCTTGTTGGAAACTGAAATGAGGCTAATAATAATAATAATAATAATAATAATAATAATAATAATAATAATAATAATAATAATAATAATAATAATAGTCACTGTGAAAGGGGATGATTCTACTCTTGTTGGAAACTGAAATGAGGCTAATAATAATAATAATAATAATAATAATAATAATAATAATAATAATAATAATAATAATAATAATAATAATAATAGTCACTGTGAAAGGGGATGATTCTACTCTTATTGGAAACTGAAATGAGGCTAATAATAATAATAATAATAATAATAATAATAATAATAATAATAATAATAATAATAATAATAATAATAATAATAATAGTCACTGTGAAAGGGGATGATTCTACTCTTATTGGAAACTGAAATGAGGCTAATAATAATAATAATAATAATAATAATAATAATAATAATAATAATAATAATAATAATAATAATAATAATAATAGTCACTGTGAAAGGGGATGATTCTATTCTTGTTGGAAACTGAAATGAGGCTAATAATAATAATAATAATAATAATAATAATAATAATAATAATAATAATAATA
>NW_027170876.1:0-7500 GCF_036898095.1 Palaemon carinicauda
CACTGTATATTTATTAGACCGACTTCCTACATTCTGGTTTGTTTACTTTTTTAGGGGTATTAACTCTTTTATATTTAGATAAGTTAAAATATTTTCATATCTGAATTTGAGATTCATAAAATTGAGTGGTATGCTCACAATATACTATATGAAGAGATATGCTATCATTATTATTATTATTATTATTATTATTATTATTATTATTATTATTATTATTATTATTATTATTTTTTTTTTTATTAATAATTTTTATTTCAACTATAACTGTAATTATTATTATTATTATAATTATTATTAAAAATCAACAAAATCCTTATAGATACAAGCTTAAAACCAATTAAAATTTTTTAGAGCAAATTTATCAATATTGAAATTTCATTCATCTTCAAAATATTTTCTTTTCCTATTTCCTTGAAAAAATAAGTTTTACCTCCTTTTAAGAAAATCTTCCCTAGAAGTTGTTTTTTACAATGTTATATTTTCTGTTCATTATATCACTCAAAAAGTCCTTTCAAAAACTCCTTCCTCACAAGCTTAGATTTATCTCATATTTAAAGACAGGAGAGTCTTATTCTTATTCAGTCTTATTTTTTGTTTGGGTTCCCCCAGGTCCCTCAGTGTGAGGCACCTCGTATATCCACCAGAGAGTTGCTAATACATCTTCCGGTGTATTTTGCATCTTCCAGTCTTGGATGGTCTGGGATGCATCTTAGGTATTTATCGAGCTGATTTTTGAACGCATCTACGCTCACTCCTGATATGTTTCTTAGATGAGCTGGCAGCACATTAAATAGTCGCTGCATTATCGATGCTGGTGCGTAGTGGATTAATGTCCTGTGCGCCTTTCTCAGTTTACCTGGAATGCTTTTTGGCACTATTAATCTACCTCTGCTTGCTCTTTCTGATACTTTAAGCTCCATGATGTTTTCAGCAATTCCTTCTATTTGCTTCCATGCTTGTATTATCATGTAGCGTTCTCTTCTCCTTTCTAGACTGTATAGTTTTAAAAATTGCAGTCTTTCCCAGTAATCAAGGTCCTTAACTTCTTCTATTCTAGCAGTATAGGACCTTTGTACACTCTCTATTTGCGCAATATCCTTTTGGTAGTGTGGGTACCATATCACATTGCAGTACTCGAGTGTACTACGCACATAAGTTTTGTAAAGCATAATCATGTGTTCAGCTTTTCTTGTTTTAAAGTGTCTGAATAACATTCCCATTTTTGCTTTACATTTAGCCAACAGTGTTGCTATTTGGTCGTTGCATAACATATTCCTATTTAAAATTACACCAAGGTCTTTAATTGCTTCCTTGTTTGTGATTGTCTCATTATTAGGTCCCTTGTATGCATACACCATTCCTTCTCTGTTTCCATAATTTATTGATTCGAATTTATCGGAGTTAAATACCATCCTATTTATCTCCGCCCATTCATATATTTTGTTTAGATCTCTTTGTAGTGAGTTCCTATCTTCATCACAATTAATTTCTCTACTTATTCTTGTGTCATCGGCGAAACTTCTCACTACGGAGTTTTCAACATCACAGTCTATGTCTGAGATCATAATAACAAATAGCAGTGCAGCTAATACCGTACCTTGGGGCACACCAGATATTACCTGGGCTTCATCTGATTTCTCGTCATTTGCAACCACTATCTGTTTTCTGTTTTGCAGGAATTCTTTTACCCATTTTCCTATCTTTCCCACAATATTATGCTTTCTCATTTTTTTCTCCAATATGTTATGGTCTACCTTGTCAAAGGCTTTTGCAAAATCTTGATAGATCACATCTGTGTCTTTTTCATTTATCATATTATTGTATATGTTTTCATAGTGAGCTATCAGTTGGCTCTGTGTACTTTTTCCAGGTACGAAACCGTGTTGACCCATATTAAACAAATTATTTTTGACCAAATGGTTCATTATTTTCTTTTTTATTACCCTCTCATACACTTTCATAATATGTGATGTTAGACTAACAGGTCTATAATTGCTTGCCTCTAGTCTTGATCCACTTTTGAAGATAGGGGTTATATAAGCTAATTTATGTTTAACATATATCTCGCTCATATCTATACTCTGTCTTAGCAGTATTGCAAGTGGCTTCGCGATAGTGTTTGCAGTTTTTTTTAACAAAATCGCTGGAACTCCATCTGGTCCGGCTGCCGATCCATTTTTAATTTCGTTTATAGCCGTAACAATATCTGCTTCATTAATATCTATATCCGTTAGATATTCAACATTTTCTTCTCTCATTTCTGTTTCATTATTATCATTCGCAATTCTTGGCGTGAACTCACTCTTATATTTTTCTGCTAATATGTTGCATATTTCCTTTTTTTCATTCGTTAGCCGTCCTTCAATTCTTAGAGGGCCTATTTCTATTCTCCTTTTATTCATCTTTTTTGCATAGGAGTAAAGTACTTTGGGGTTTCTTTTTATATTTTGAAGTGTCCTTTCTTCTAAGTCCCTTTTTTCATTTTCTTTCGACTGTATAATCTTTTGTTCTGCATTTTCTATCTTACATTTTATTTCCCTCATTTTCCACACATTTTTTTCTTTTGCAAGATTTTTCTTCCACTTTTTAATTTTCTGAAATAAGATCCTTCTGTCTCTTGGTATGTACGTCTTTTGTTTATTGTTTTTTTTCGGTACATATTTTTCAACAATTTTCTCCAGTATTTTGTACAGTATATCCGTATTTACCTGTATATTATCACTTATAAATACATTTTTCCATTCTTTATTCAGTTCTTCATTTATTTCTGACCATTTTATATTCTTACTGTAAAAGTTATATTTTCCATATCCTTCCCAAAGTTTTGTGCTTTTATTAATTCTGTGATCACTTGCTTTGGAATGAACTATCAATTCTATGACATTGTGGTCTGAAATTCCCGTGTTATACACTATTATTTCTTTAACATAATTCACCTCATTCACAAATACTAGATCTAGGACATTTTCCTTTCTTGTTGGAATGTGGTTTATTTGTTGCATATTATGTTCTAATAGCATATCTTGAAGCTTTTCAAATTGCCTCTTATCTTCTGCGCTACTATTACTATCTTTTTTATATGTATACATACAACCACTTTCTTCTATCCGTTCTTTCCAATCCACGAAAGGAAAGTTAAAATCTCCGGATAGGAGTATATTCCAGTCTTTATGGTTTCTACTTATATCATCTATTTTTTCTATTATTATGTCAAACTCCTTAGTGTTTGGGGGTCTGTAAACTACAATATTCATTAGTTTTTCAAATTCAAATTCTACCGCAATCAATTCACATTCTGTGTTGCTGTATTTTTCACATACTTTTCCTTGATTTATGTCTCTTCCATATATTGCGGTTCCCCCTTGATTCCTATTTTTTCTGTCTGATCTATAAGTTTGGAAACCCTTTATCTGGTCATCACTGCCAGTCTCTTGGGAATACCATGTTTCACTTATATTTAATATATCTATTTTTTCAATTTGGGTTAGTTCTTCTAAGAACTCTATTTTCCTTTTAGAGATACTCGTGACTAAACCCTGTGCATTCATTACTATTATGGTTTGTGTTTCATCCCCATTATTTAATATTGGTAATAATATGGATTCTCCCATGCTTCCTTCCTGTTCTGATATGATGTTCTTTTCTTCATTTCCCGGAATTCTGCCATTAAAAAATCCAACTTTTCTATTATATTTGCTCTTTCGCCTTCATATTTATTTGTGTGTGTATACCTGCAACTGTCCCCATATCTGCACCAACCCCTGGCATTATAGATGCATTCTTTGTAGTTGGGCTCTAAATGTGCAGGTTTGGGTTGAAAGGCCTCATATCTTGGGGCTCTTGGTTCAAAGCGCGGTATATACACGGCCTGCTTTTTTGTTTCTTTTTTGTTTCTTTTTTGCTTTCATTTTTCTTTTCAGTTTGCTGAGTTTTCTTACATTCATTCATGGTTGCAGGATGCATATATCGACATTTTTTGTTGTAAATGCATCCTTTTCCTTCTTTTAGGTTTTTGCATATTTTTGGATGGAGATCTCTGCATTCGTCTCCATATCCGTCTAAATACGCACATTTACCATATATTTCATAATTATGGCATATCTTTGGATGCTTGTAGTAGCATCTTTCGCCAAATCTGCAATTCCCTCTTTTCAGCATATTGCAGACTATATCCTTCTTTTCTATTTTTTCTTGTTCTTGCTCTTCCCTAAAATTATGTAGGTCCGGGTAGAGTCTCTTGGGTCTATTATTTGTTTCCATCTGGTAATTTATTTCTTCATAAGTATGTTGTTGGATGGCATCATAGGTTATATCAATGATTTCTTCTGCATCCTTACACATATCCTGTTCATTGTTCTCTTCTTCTTCTTTTTCTTCTTCTTCTTCTTCTGTTTCTTCTTCTTCCTCTTCTTTATCTTCAACTACTTGCAGATTTAGTCTCGACTTAATTATATTTTCTATCCAGACTAAGCATGTTGAGCAGAATACCTTTGTGTCTTTATTTTTTATTTTTTGCTGTATTTCAGCACATGTGGGATGTGTTGGGACATGACAGGCATCAAATTTTCTAATCAATTGTTGAGGATTATTAATGGAATACCATATCTTACATGTATTACACCATTTTGGCATTCTTTTTCCCATTGCATCAATCAGCATATTCACCATATTTGACTTCTTATTGTTCTTTGATGGAATGTGTTGATTGATGTAGACTTTCTTTATAAGTCTCTTTAACACTTGGATTTTCTTTGGAATTTCTTCTATTATTTTGCTGATGTTTTCCGCAGATTTGCTCCAGTTTATTGGATCATATTGTTTCAATATGTCTGCGAATATTTTTCCGTCACATTGGTTGACGTTACTAGTGACCTCTGTTATCAGACGGTCGAGCTCCTGTTTCGCCAACTCATGGAATTTATTTTTGCTGAGTCCAGCGATGTCTCTCCAAGCCTTGCCCGTGTTGTACATAGCCATCTTGATTAGATTTTTAGTAATTCACAAGATAACTATTCTATGCCGACGTTTTATCCCACTTCTCCGACCTCAAACTAATCACTGACTATTCACGAAAACTTGTAGCTATATTGCACTCGATAGCCTTTTGTTATCCGCGTTAAATCATGATATTTATAGGGTCGCAAAAGTGTAATCACTCACTGGCACACAGATACAAAGAGAAAGATACAGAGAGAAAGAGAGAGAGAGAGAGAGAGAGAGAGAGAGAGAGAGAGAGATTTTGCTGAGAAAACATAAGGCTTCTAAAAATGCACATATTCTGGAACAAAACTTATTTAAATCTTAGGAAATTTTTTAATTTCAGTTCCCTAAGTAGAATAATTGCATTGCATTATCTACCTATCTATCTATCTATCTATCTATCTATCTATTATTATTATTATTATTATTATTATTATTATTATTATTATTATCTTAAAACTCTTTTTTTATGTATTTTCAAAAATAATTTATTTAAAAGAATATTATACGAGCTCTTTCATTCTTCATATCATGTATCAAAATTAATTTTCTCAGTGAATATAGAATTTAACACCTATACAAATTCATAAGTATATATATATATATATATATATATATATACAGCATATTTCCATCCAGCATTCAAAAAGTATAACTCCTTGACTTCATGAATGAACAAATCTGATTGCGCAAAAGACTTGAAAGAAATGCCAAATAAAAAATCCTCCATGACTCAAGCCGAAAATATTCATCCTTACAACATCGTAATACCAGCCTAAAATATTTTTCCTTTTTGCAAACTAAAAAATTGGGTTTATTTTACCGTCATTTTATCTCAATTCACTTCGAATCATGAAACAGAAATGCTCACCACAATGCTGTCCACAGGAACATGAGCTTGAGTGTTTAAGGAAATTTTCAACTGATATTAGGTGAATGTTTCTCCTTTGGGGATGTGATTACTGCTAGAAATTACTCTTAGATTATGGTAAGCAGATCATGAACTTAAAGCTATATTTCGGTGAAACAAGATTATTTTGAAATCTTCATTTCTCTCTCTCTCTCTCTCTCTCTCTCTCTCTCTCTCTCTCTCTGTCGTGTCAGGCTGTGATTACCTGCCACATCCAACTGATGATATTAGGTGCTTTGGAAAACGGGGTTTTCTGGAGCCAATTTCTCCTTGGATGGCAATATCTATCCCCTCCCTATCCATAACTACCTATCCCCCTTCCTTATTCACAGTCACCTATCCACCCTCCATATTCACAGCCATCAATTCCCCCATCCCTATTTACAGGTATCTATTTCCCTCCATATTCACAGCCATCAATTCCCCCATCCCTATTTACAGGTATCTATTTCCCTCCATATTCACAGCCATCTTTCCACCATCACTATACAAGGCCACCCATCCACCCTCCCTATTCACAACACCTATATACCCTCTTTATTCAAAACCATCAATTCCCCCTCCCTCTTTTATATTCATCTATTCCTCCTCCCTATTCATAGCCAATATTCTTACTCCCTATTCACAGCCATAATTTTTACTCCCTATTCAGAGCAGCATATACGAACTTACTCTTCACAGCCACCTATCCACTCTCCCTAGCCACAGCTTCCTATACTCCAATCCACCAACTCCCTATCCATACACACCTATCCCACAACCCCTCACCTTTCCTCCAGATAGCAAATTGTCCTGTTTGATGTCAGTTTCAGGATTCATTCCAAACTTGATTCAATTTTATATGTAAGAATTTTTATATTCACTCATAAATCTTATCCATATTTCTTTAAAAAATGTTAATATTTTCCATGCGATTTTATGTTATAGTTTCCATTTAGATTCTCAAAACATACTTCGTGAAATGTTTTAACACAATTTGTGTGTTTGGTTATTATATATTACATATTATATAATATGTATTAAATATTATAGATTATATATTATAAGTTATATATTATATATTATATATCATATACTATATACTATATATCATATCTTATATATTATACATTATATATTATATATTATATGCTTCATCATCATACCTAAATGTTTTGTATCGTAATTTCACCGTCAAATATTCGTTTAAATTTCTAAAAAAAAAATTAATTCGTTTTTTCTAATCAGGTGTTTACAAACTAGAACAGATTACTGACTATCGTGATCACGGTTTTATTATTATTATTATTATTATTATTATTATTATTATTATTATTATTATTATTATTATTATTATTATTATTATTATTATTATTATCAAAAACAAAAACCCAAAGACCAAAAACCTCTCTTCAACAATTTCCGTGACATCCCCAAAAGAAATACCATTATTTTCCCATTCAAATTTACATCTGTCCCCATTACTAACTAAAGCAATCCAGCTGACGTCCTCCTGCTGTCCCGAAAGCTCCTCTTAATACTTGAGGGAGACCAAGCTCCAGGTATACTGTCCCACACCATGCATAATAAATGGCCCCAGAAGGAGAAATATTTCTGCGTTCCGCCATCTC
>NW_027170876.1:12500-15000 GCF_036898095.1 Palaemon carinicauda
TGTCTGTTTATTGATTCTTTTTTATGTTTCCCTGCCTGACGATCTACTGGACCAGGGTTCGAGTCCCACGCAGGGTCTAAAGCTTTTTGTAGTATCTGCAACCTCACCATCCTTGTAAGCTATGGATGGGTTGTTTGGGGGAGCCTATAGGTCTACTTGTTGAGTCATTGCCTGGCACTCCCTGGTCCTAGCTTCACGGAGAGGGGATTTGGTCTCTGATCATATGTATATATGGTCAGTCTTTAGGGCTTTGACCTGCTAGCTAGGACAATGTCACTGTCCCTTGCCTCTGCCATTCATGGGTTACCTTCAAACCTTTGAGAAGTTCTGTATTACTCCTCTCCGCTTTTTGCTCAAATATGTCTAACTTTACTGGGGTATAAACTTGAGTATGTAGCCATTACCTTAAATGCTGTTTTTTTTACCTTAGATTACCTTAAACCTTTAACAAGTTCCTTAGATATGGAACTAGTGATACCGAAATTACCTTATAATTACCTTAAAAATTACCTTAAAATCATGAAAATTACCCCGAACTAGAAGTTTAAATCCTGCGAACTGATAATTATGGATAGTATGCTTATGGATAGAAGGAAATGTTATTAAAAAAAAAAAATGAAATTGACTACCTAGTAATAGTTGAATAAATTGAGCGATAAATTAGTAAAACAAATATAGTAATTGTCATTTTATTAATTCTGTATAAAATTCAATGAAAATGCTATAGTTATTTTTCTCTAATTGGTATTCAACAAATACATTACCCTTATTGAGACACTCCAAAAACCCAATCAATTATTATTATTATTATTATTATTATTATTATTATTATTATTATTATTATTATTATTATTATTATTATTACCAGCTAAGCTGTAGCCCTAATTGGAAAAGCAGGATGCTATAAGCCTAGGGGCTCCTACAAGGATAATAGCCAAGTGAGGTAAGAAAAAAAGGATTTTTTTTTTAAGAAGAGCAACAACACTAAAATACATAACTGTTGTATAAACTATAAAAACTTTAACAAAACAAGAAGAAAATAAGAAAGTATAGTGTATACGAGTGTACCCTCAAGCAAGAGAACTCTAACCCAAGACAGTGGAAGACCATGGTACAGAAGCTATGGCCCTACCCAGACTTGAGCATAATGGTTTGATCTTGGAATGTCCTCTTAGAAGAGAGGAATATATAAGAAAGAACAGAATACGTCAGATTTTTACATTCTAAAATTATAATGATAATAATAATGATGATAATAAAAAATAATAATGATAATATTGATAATTATATTAGTAATTCTGATAGTAAAAAACTACATAAACACAATCAATGATATCAATTTAACTTAACAAAAATCTAATGAAAGGAACCACCAACCCGTCCCCCCTTCTCTACCCCAGCAACAGCATCCTGACCTCATCTGACTTAGTTGATAGATGACATTCAGAGATAAAACTCGCCTTATGGTTTCATGACAAGTCTGTGATGCAAGAGATTGTGTGATGCATGAAATGTGGCATGAGACTCGAGGTCTACATGAAATACATCCTTCCACTTCTGCACTGTTTCATTTACAGTTCAATTTGTTGTTTAATTTTAAAGGTGACTCATGAGCAGCAGAGTATAGGGATAGGATCATATTGTACATATGTTCAGTGCCACCTAAGTTGGGACCAGGGATGACCAGGCAATGGTTTCTGGTGATTTAGCTTTTAAAAAGTAGAACATGAGCAGTTCAGGGAAGGGACAGGGCAATGTCCTAGGGACCAACCATATTACATGATAAGTGACACCCAAGAAAGGGCCATTGAGGGCCAGAAAATGACTGATGATGGCTTGTGTTTTTTTAAATGTAGAAAATTAGCAGCTCAGGGATAGGACAGGGCAATACACTTGGGACTGACCATATTATGATGAGTGACACCCCCAAGAAAGGACCAGGGAAGGCCAGACAATTACTGATGATAACTCAGCAGGAAGGCTTATAGGCTAACCCAAACCTCCTGACATCACTGGCTTACAACGATTTATAATTTGTTGACTCACGTAAAATGAGTTACTGGCGTAGGAGAGAGAACAAAAATTACCACATAAATGATAACCATGCAATAGAAAATATAATAAAAGTGGAAAACCATTGATTTTGCTTCAATTAATTTATATATAAAATTAGTGAATATAATAAAAAAGTAAAAATGTATATTTCAAAAGCGTTTAAAAAGGGGAACACTGTGTATCGAAAGATATTTTAGCAAACTTTTTGATTGTAAAGTCAAGAGGATCCCTAAAACCCTTCAGGTAAAAGGTAGAGTAAATCCTATTGCAACAGGAGTGGCACAGTGCTTGCTAGACTTTGCAAAAGACCAGTTTCAATCTGGATTGCAATGAATTTGCTGTACATTGCAATTTCCTGGTCAGTGTTCAATTGAATTTCAGAAAAAGGGGAATTGGAGCCGTCAGTTTTTTTACAGAGTTTACAGCACAACTATTTCCATACTTA
>NW_027170876.1:20000-24461 GCF_036898095.1 Palaemon carinicauda
GATATTTACAATGATTGAAATCACGTGTGCTTGTGATATATATAGTATATATACTATATATATATATATATTGACAACCAACAACAAATGCAACCGTTTCTAGTCCTCTACAGGACAAAGGCCTTGGACATATCTTCATTCGTGTCTGGGGTTTTGCAGTTTTCATCATCTTGGTGGCCACTACAGATTGGTGATGGTGGAGCCTTAAGTCTAATTGTTCACAGCAAATCCATTTTGTACGGGTGGCCCTGACTGGTACAGCTCTGCTGGTCATGGCGATACACAGTAAAGGTATCTGTAATCAGAAAGATATATTCACACACATACACACACAGATATATATATATATATATATATATAAATTTTGGTAATCTAGGCTGTTTCTTAAACGATAATTTCATCATTACATTTCTCAGTATAACGGTTGCTTACAAGTTGTCATTTGGAATTATTTAAATCTAGTCATTTTTTCACAATCAGAATGTCAAAACTTATTCTAGACTTCCATCATAAGAAAAGTTAAAATTATAACTAAGATTTAACCTAGAGATTATACTGTTCTTTTAGCTTATTTCCCAGTTAGCGTATGGTATACCCTCGTTGATATATCTGGTTTAATATCCATATGTATTATAAAAACAATTATTTAAACAGCTATTGAATGTTATGAAATCAAAGGAACATTTGGAAATTGAGAATCTCAGGTAATTATTGGATGTTCTTAGACAAGTTTAAACCTAAAAGAATCGTCTTGTTGACGTTTGTTGTCCTTTGCCAGTTAGGATTGCTAACCTTAGTTTTACCCTAATGAAGAGAAATCAACGTAGAATGAGACTTATAAAAAATTTAACGTAACGTTGCTGTTGGTATCAAAATATAATTTCCATTCTTTATTTTAAGAAGGTTTTGTGTGTTATATTTAACCATCAAATAACAAGAAAACATATATCTCAATTGTAGACTATTTCTTTTTCGCTAGCTGATTTTCAAATAAGCATCTATGTTTCCTTTCTAAAATTGTTGACGAGGTTTTATATTTACTCTAGGTAATGTTGGGCTATTTAGAATCAGTTAATAAAGTACAGCACATTGGTTGGACATTATTCTATTAATAAATAATACCTTTTGCTATTAAGATAAAATAGTTTCTCCGGTAAATCTGTTTCATATTCGATCGTTTCTTACCAAATGAGCGTCTCTGTTTCCGTTCTAAAATAGTTGATGAGGTTTTAAATTAACCATCGGTAAACTTGAGTTATTTCTACCAAGTCAATAATGTTCGGTGCATTAATTGGTAGTTATTCTATATATAATTAATAAAGTATTGTTACTAATATAAAATAGATTCGTCGTTAGATTTCGAGCTATTGAAACTATTGTCAATCTTTTCCTAAGCGCCAATAGATGGCCTCAGTGATGCCTTTTTGGATAAAAATAATGAATTTCGCTAAGCACCATGTGGTCGCCCTTGCCGGCGTTTTTGTGAGGGGGGAAGGGAGGAGGGAATGAGGAGGGAGTAGGGAGGGGGGCATTTAGTTGGTACACGCTCTCCACCGTTGGAGAAGGTAAACGAGCTAACAACAGTTCATTTTAAATTGGCAATAAGTTTTACTTTTAGGTATGTAAGTAGAACTATGGAACTCGGGTCAACAGAGAGACATGTAAAAAGGTAAATTTTTCTTTGCAAGTTTTAACAAATTCGATCTCGAATTGATTTAGATTTTATTATAAATGTTATTTTCTTTTATCTTTGGTTAATTGGGTAACCTTCTGAACTTCAGAATTTTTTTCTATGTTAAACAGTCTGATATAAGTCTCTTCATAGATTCTATTTGGCATATCAATTTATACGTTCTTACTGATCTTAATATATTCTTTATTCTTCCTTCAATACTTTTCATACAGTTGATTTATTTCGTTATTTCCTTTCCTCACTGGACTATTTATCTCTGTTGGAGCCCTTGGCCTTGTAGCATCCTGCTTTTCCTACAAAGGCTATGGCTTAGGTAATAATAACTTCCACCTAGCGGGAGATGAAGAAATATTCATTGCAGTTTTTCATTTATCCAAGATATGATGTTGATTAATATCGTTGGATTCAGAGTTAAAGTCAGATGTGTTATTGGAAGCTTTGCAAGAAAAACGTATTAATTTATAACGTCTCAATATAGAGAAAAATGTTATTGTTTGCAGGATATTAATGTAGAGAGAAACGTATTTATTTGTAGAATATTAACTTCGAACTATATGTAGTTTATTAATATAAGGGGAAACTTGTAACTATCAATGTCAACATTCAATATCTATTTGATCATATTAAACATATTTTCTCTTATATCCAAGTCAACATTTTTTATTTTCATCATCTAATAAAAAGAAAGTTTTAGATATCCCATTTCATATTCAATACAACATTCCTTCTCTTCCAATCCAAATCAACATGGCCATCCAAGCTTCCAGTACGTCGCCAATGTTTCTGTTTCCAGAATTCAGGATTTCTTCATTCGTTGCAATACTTCAAATCCATCTCGTTTTTATGGCCATTCTGATCTGCTGAGGCATCTCATCATCAACATGGAAGATCTGTTGAGAAAATTGGGCAAAATTTTTTTCTTGCGGTTCAGCAATATGTATTTGCACGGGGATCCTTGGGGAGAGAGAGAGAGAGAGAGAGAGAGAGAGAGAGAGAGAGAATTTTGATATCTCAAAGACTTTTTAGTCCGTCTGCGTGGTTTCAAATTGCTCTTGGGTAGAGCAAATTAGTTTAAACGTTCAGAGTTATTATGATCTCGTCTAACCTATTCTTGGATTCGTTTACCGTGTTACTGAGAGAGAGAGAGAGAGAGAGAGAGAGAGAGAGAGAGTCAACAAAATTAAATTTATATTAAAATGATTCTAATCGAAATTTCATTATTCTGAAACTTGCGATAAAAATTTTGGGAGAGAGAGAGAGAGAGAGAGAGAGAGAGAGAGAGAGAGAGAGAGAGAATAGCAAAAATTTAAATTTATAGTTATGGAATTTTAAGTGAGAATGCTATAGTCTATAACCAGCATTAATACTGAAATTATGAAAATAGACTAAAAGTATATTACTTAATTTATTTCATGTTTAAAAAAAAAATTATTGATGAAATAAATGAATAAAACGCTTTAATGATAATGCAGCCAAACCTTTTGATCAGTCTAGGACAATATTATCTTTAAGAAATCTAGATTTAAGTTGAGAAAAAATATTCTTTTTAAAATCTACTTCGTGTCGAAGATTCTTATAAAGGAAAAGATAATATAATCACCCTTATGATCTTGTATCATAAGGAGTCTTTGTCTCTATTATACAACTCAAGCCTTCCTTTGAAGATTAGCAAGGAAAAATGTCCTCTCTCTCTCTCTCTCTCCTCTCTCTCTCTCTCTCTCTCCAAAGAACTTTCTTACAAATATTTTCGATAATTAACCGAAAGAATTTTTTAATATTTCTCTCTCTCTCTCTCTCTCTCTCTCTCTCTCTCTTTCTCTCTCTCTCTCTCTCTCAATAAAGCTTAGCGAAATATAAAGAATAAGAATAGTGTACAGAGCAGTGATGTATAAACTGCTGAGCCTAAATTCAACTCTCTCTCTCTCTCTCTCTCTCTCTCTCTCTCTCTCTCTCTCTCTCTCTCTGAAGAGACAGGTAGGGCCATAAATCTCCTTCCTAAATAATCCTCCTTAAATCCCATACCTCCTCTTCACTTAGGTTTCTTTCCCCTATAAAGAACAAAATGAAAAACAAAAATAAAATAAGAAATTATTCTCTCTTCCATTGTTCCAGAAATAAGTTTAAAGAACTTTAGACACATGATAGAATGAAAACATTAAATTTCATGAAAAACTGAGTAAAATTTTCGAAATAGATTGATGATGGAAAAGTCCCCTTTTGGTGCTACAATATGGAAGTTTTCTTTGGGGGTTATGTGGATGTAGTGAAAGGTTTGAATTATACGGTCATTTTTGATCAGCTGAGAGTGGGAGAAGGTGAATTAACCTTCAAGGAAGTTATTAATATTTTTACGTCAAGGGGAAAGGATAATGATAACATTTATATTTTTGTAGTAGTAGTAGTAGTACTACTACTACTACTACTACTACTACTACTACTACTACTACTAATAATAATAATAATAATAATAATAATAATAATTACCATTAATTACCTAATAATTAAATTACTTCATAACTATTTCCTAATAAAATTAAATACTAGTTGCCTATCAATTATTCCAATTTAAATGAAATAAACGGAATATTTATATATTACAAAAAACTAGCGAGAGATCATTTGATATATATAACGAAAATAGATCATTCATGACCTATATTCATTCATACTAAATACTCTCTCTCTCTCTCTCTCTCTCTCTCTCTCTCTCTCTCTCTCTCTCTCAATAAAGCTCAGCAAAATATAAAAAAATAACAATAGTGTACAGA